>NC_140618.1:18193094-18343094 GCF_057382275.1 Copadichromis virginalis
ATACATTTCTGGATGGAAAAACTACAGTAGAAATAAAGAATATTAAAGGCAACCACACATTTCTGGTTTATTACCACTGCACATGCCTGGGAAAAGTAAATAAAACAGGTAATAATAATGAAATAATGATTTATGAAGTTTGAAAGAGTTGTCACATTATTTCTGTAATGTTCTGTGTTTTCGTGTCACTTCCTTATGAGTATAATGTATATCCTATTTTAAGTTGTTGTAGCATTCTGTCACCACTAGAGGGTAGTAGTCATTGTTCATTTTACACAATTCAATTTGTATTTAGTATTTGTACAAGAAAATTAGTGAAAAATGGTTGAGTTGATCTCTAATTACTCCCAGTCTCACATTCACAGCCTGCCACTAGTGTATTTTAAGACCTTTAACAATGAAGGCAGGAGCCTGAAGACATTTGCAGCAGATTATCCTGCATCTATTTAGATGGTCCAAATTCTGCTAATCCTGTTTTTCTTCATTTTCTCTTATTCCCTTTTCTGATCCAGAGCAAACTTTGGAGCGACAAGTACTGCAGAGCCAGTGTCGAAGACTAGAAGCTCAGAACTACAACCTTAGTCTAACTGCTGAGCAGCTGTCTCATACCATGGGGGTAAGACAAGCATACGGAGCCACTTAAGCTGAGGCCAGGAAGTCAAAATATTTACTACATAACTGCAAGTGACTTAGCAGCGGCGCTCTGCTAAGAAATTATGAGCATGTATAATAGGAGTGGGTGCACAACTTTACTTATTTTCGTAGATCAGTGGTTTCATAAATAGCAGAGCAAAGTAAAAACTTATACTTTACACTATTGGCCTCTTCTGATTAATCACTGGAATCCAGACAGCTTTTCTTTATTACACTCATATCATTGCTTTTCTGTTTTTCACTTATCTTTGTAAATATTGTTATATATAGCACAGGTTTGCCTTCTCATGAAGATCACTGTGAATTAAAATATATATATATTCTTATATATTTTTAATGTCCTTGGTTACCTAGGAGCTGATGTCCCAAAGACAGAAGCTGGCAGTGGAAAGAGAGAAGCTACAAGCAGAAATGGAACACTTCAGGAAGTGTTTGACGCTGCCACAGACACACTGGCCAAGAGCCGGCCATTATAAAGGTTACCCTCCGAGGTGACCATGACGCTGATTTTGATAGCCCTTGGGCCCCAGCCTCCTCCCCTTTCAGACTGACTCCCAGAGTTTATTTTTAATGGCCTGGTCCTCATAGCTCCATGGAGGATAATACGGCTGGCTAGATACGATGAATGAATGAATGGAGTGAATGGATGGATAGATAGATAGGTGAATGCAGAGGAGACCGGACCATTCAGTGAAGTACAGGCAGTCTTTGGATTATGGGTCAACAGGGACTGCACCACAAGCCACTAATGTGTGCCAATGTAGCCAACTCCAAGATCAGTGAGTGTATGGGGCAGAAAAACCTGAAGATCAACATGACACCTGCTTTTCATTCTTCAGTCCCTGCTGCGCTATTGTTCAGTCCCTGCATCCCTCACCGCCACAGCTACACAGACAATCCTGCCAATGAGGGAGCAGCTACCCCCAGAGGGGGGTGTCGTTACAAGACTTGAAAGCTCCAAATCTCCAAATGAAGACCTTTGGTCATTTGGGACTGATTTCTTTTCTTTTTTCCTTTTATTTTGTGGCCACATGAGCTTTTGAACTGGAAATGCACTTAATAAAAGCTGAAGAACTACCTGGTGGTACTGTGTTACAACAAAGAACTGTTCAAATTAGGGAAGAACTTAGAAAATGCACATTTTTGGAAAGAATTAAGTAAATGTTTTATTTCGAAATAGAAAATTTCAAAATAAGAATTTTAAAAGGTGCTTAAGCCTTGTATTGTATATAATATGAAGACTTAAAAAGAATTTTGTATGTTTTTATTACTTTAATCATTGTTCTTTTAAAAGAAAAAGCCTGCCATTTTATATGTTTATGCTTTTTGGGTTGAAAAAAAAGAAAGCCTTGCTTTTAGTGTTTGTACTGCTGCTGGCTAGAACAGCTTGTTTTGAGACATTTAGCAGAGTGAGAGGAAGCAGGATGCATTCCTCTTATTCTGTCCCGGCACTGCGCAGCTGAGACCCCAGCCACAGCCACCTTATCTGGCCTCTGAGCTCAGCAAAGCTTACTTAGAGGTCCTGAGATGTGGCTCATGCCCTCCACTCCCCCTTCATTCACAGCAGTGTGTCTCTGTTTTAATGCCCATTTCATCAGCTCCTCCCAGTCAGCTTTACTGTTGCTGGCATGACCAGTTAAGTACTCATGCAGAAACCAGATCCACAGCCACTTTTTTTTTTTTTTTTTTTTTTTAAAACTTGATTTTCTTGATTATTGTAAGACATTTTCTTACACAGCCAGCAGATAAATCTTGCTTTATCCTGTTTTTGGACCTTCACTTTACTTTGTATGACGCATAGCATTGAACTCAAACACACGATATGACGGTTTGCGGTATGCCTTACAAGATCAAGCCCCTGTCAGCAGCCATGAGACGAAATGGTGCCAAAATAATGATAAAACTATAGCATAGTAAATTATTAGTTGCAGTTGGGTAGCCAAACATACAAACCAGAATGGCCATCTTATACTGCTGAATATGTTTGACATAACATCATCTACTCTTTGCATTTCTCTATTTTTAGGACGCTCTCCACCCACACAAAGTTGCCAAGATGTCCTAGAAACCAGGCAGGACGCTTAACTGAGCAGCTCCTGGTACATTTAAAATCAGAAAGGTTTGCTTTACCTTGGATATCTGTTTACAACCTCCATCTGCCCCCCATCTTCCTAATGAGATTTGGCTCGTATTACAGTGACTTTCTACCCTGTAATTCATCTTGTCTCCACCTTATGGTTCTATGTGCACTTGGAGACCTCAGACACAGTGAAATGAGGTGTCTAGGTCATCGTTTGACTTGTGTGGTGGTGGGATGTTTGATGTGAGTGGGTTAAGGATTTCAGTATTTGCAAATAAAAACTTTAAAAATGTACCAATATTTAATTTATTTTTTAAAAAAAGTACTGAAGCACAACTTACCCCCTTACATACACTTTTTTACAAGTGCCTCAAGAATTTGGGAGCATGTGAATGAGTTTCCGTCTACAGGACAGACATTACATGACATAACATCAGTGATCAGGGACTTTGCATATTACATCCAAGTGTCTACTGTATGTCATACCTTTCAAATATGTACAAGTCACCAACAGATACCAAGTTTCTTTCATCCAAATGAGTCACAAGACAATTTTTTTTATATATAAATGACACGTAAGCCAGTTTAGAGGAATACAGAGTGTAGTCAGATTTTTTTTTTTTTTACAAAGAAGAAAGCCAACAGCGTAATCTATCTGTAAGTGAAGGAGCATGCATGCTGAGGTAAGCTGCCATTGAGCTGGGGAGGAAGGTGCAGTGTGGTAAGCCTCTCTTGCTCAGCCTCCCCGTGTCTCCAACCCACGCACGCTCATGCAATAGCCCCATTACTCAGTGGAGGATGTCTAGATGCTGTGAAATCCTGTTTTTAAAATGTACTTGTTTGAATTCATTGTAATGTAATATATTCTTTGTTGAATGTAGTAATTAGGTATTTATGAATATATGGCTGTGATTTCAGACAAAAAAGAAAATAAAATATTTCAAAAATGTTAAATATCAACCTTTGTCTCTTTGTGGGTTCTGGTTTAACAGCTGGACATTTTGCTCTGGAGATTAGGAAACGGATTCATTTTCGGTGCAATCCTGAGAACAATATCAACCAATATTATCCATCTTTAGAATAAAATGCAACAAGAGTTGAGTGGAATTCCTTTTTAATGTGGGTTTTTCCCCCACCTACGTACATTTTAGGAAGGAATTGTTTAGTTTACCAATGTTTGACAGAAACCACATTCATTCTAGTAAACCAGAAAACATCTTTTTTAATCACTAACACAACAAGATCAAAAATCACAATAAGACTGATTAAAAATTGTGAGGAAAAAAGTATACATGTATATACTCTGTTTACATGCACATACATACATTTTGAAACCTAATGACAACATTAACAAATGATACACTAACTGCAAACAGCAGATTCACACAAATCAGACCGGAGAGCAACATGATAACTTAAATAGTTGAGTAAATCTCTTCACTTTTCCAGAAAACTGTCTTTAATGTTAGGTTTAACCCCAGTCTTGCTAAATCCAACCCTTTTTAGCAAGCCTTGTGTGTGTTCAAGCTTTTTTACCAGTAGTCCATGAACTGCCCTTCACTGCAAGTTGGACCGTAGCTTGTACATACAGTTGAGAGTATCAAGAAGAAACGCTCGTATGGTGTTGATCTCCATCAGAGTAAGGTTGTCCAGCTGTGGACAGAAAGAGGAATTAGGTATATTCAAAGATTTAAAATAACACTGTTACTCTGTGACACAGTAGGTAACTCAATGATAAACAGGTGAAAGTTCATTGTGACTTTCACTGTTGATATGCGGTATGGTATTGTCAGCAATTGCAACATAACCAATGAATCTTTTATTACTGGGTTTTTTTTATGTTGATTTGCTGTAATACCATAGACTGTATAGAAAAGATGGGCACTTTCTCAACTGACATCACCCATTGATTTGTGAAGTCCCTATGAGAAGCCTCAAGCCAAATGTTTTCACCGTTGCCGTCTTAATAATGACGAAACCGGACATGAAAAGCTACTACAGACTACAAGTCTGCCTGCAGAGAGCGTCTGTCTTCAGATGTGGGCAGTCCTTTCTGTTGAATCAAAATAGCCATCATGCTGTTCCTATAAGGCTTAAAACTTGGGTTTGAGACCATAAACACGTCAGTAAAGTGTTTCATGAGGTCATAGGGAGCCAAAAGGTTTTTCTTCTATACTGTCAGCCCTCAACCACATGAATCACCCCCTGCAGGTCATCAGAAAGAATGCAAGTGTAAGACATTTCCACATTAGCTTTACTTTTAAGACAGTGTGAGGAAAACACCTAAAGTGGGAGTGTAGCTGTTAAGAAAACACATTATGGAACACTTAAATCAGATTCTACATTACCTATAGATAACATTTACTGAATGCTTATATACAGCCAATTAAATTGGGGGAACTTAAGGTGATGCCACTTTTTCTAAAGGATCTCAATATGCAATGGGTCCACAACTTGAAGGGATAATGAATAAATGTCACACTGTCCTTTTATGTGGAACTGGTAATTCTGTTATTATGCTGTTGAATTTGTACTTACTTTGCATCTGTTTTCAACTCAATTAAATGTTCAAAACTCAATGGTTAAGTGACAGCAGAGAATACTAAACACCCTACATGTGATCAGTTTTACCTTGGCATAAGCTTCCTGCTGACTGATGAAACTGTCAGCAGACAAGCGGAGCTTGGCAATGCGAGTATCCCAGATGTCTTTGACCAGTGTACGGATCTCATCTGCTTTAGGAATGTTGTCAGACGCGCTGCAGAAACACAGAAACCTCTTTTAAGGGGAGGGGGCACATACACCAAGCACACAACAGTACTGAGGGCTGTATTTCTGTGGATTACTTAATTGTATATGACTCACTGGTTTAGTAGCAGCTTGGTAAGCTCCATGTAGTAAGGACTAGGAACAGGTGTAAACATATCCTCTTTTCTCTCAAGGTCTCGCATCTCCTCCAGTTTCTCTGCACAGTGAAGGAAAATGTCAACAGCAGCAAACTGCAGCGACACACAAAAATGCTGAAAGATTTTCAAGATTCCTCTTTTCTGCTGACTTTTGTAGGAGAAGTAAAACAGAAATTCCAAATAAAACCACCAATGAATTTATTCTTTTCAGCATTTTCCATATGGAAAAGAAATATTAAAAACTTATATGTGATTACTCATGAAAGTGGCCACTTTCATGAGTAAATCATATAAGGCTTACATGATTTACTCATGAAAGTGGCCACTTTCTCATTACTTTCATACATTGTTTTAGTAAGTATCCAAAACATACAAGTTTCATTATATAATTTTTCAAGGGATCTTATATCTGTTTTCACTCTTATATGCTTTTCATACAAGTTTCACACAAGACAGATACAAACTTTATAAGATTTATATTTATCTTTTCCATATGGGTTCTTACAGCATACAGACCAACAACGACATACACATATTTTACACATTTTGCATTTGTAATGAACACAAAATCTGAATTATTTGCCTCTTACAACTAAGGAAACAATCTTACTGCATTTCTTGTGCCCATTTTTGTTTTACTTATCTAATGCAAATTTGGAAAAATAGTTTAGCACTACTTACATGTCAAAGTTATGGCAAGGCAGGTCTAGGCTTAACATGGCATGCCAGTAATGATTACATATGTCATAATGTGAAGGAAAAAATACTCAAAAATACTGAAAGACCCTCATCTGAAACATTTTTAAGTAATCCTCTCAGTTCATGCCTGGAAACAAACGCCTGCAAAGACCGCATCAGGAAAAACTTTGAACTTTACCAACATCCATCCACTCAGGAGGAATAATTCTACACTTCTGTCTCTGTTTTAGGTTTAGAGCCAGCCACACGGGAACATCAATAGGTAGTCCAGGGTTGAAGGGACCCAGATCTCCCTGAGAACACAAATACACATATTTTATCGTGCAGCACAATGCATTCCCCACTTCAGTGAAGTTGGAAAGATACGCATTTGCACTTTCATGATTAATAAAAAACATTGCTAGAAGATAAACAATGTCTCTTTCTAACAGCAGCAACTACAAGTTACAGTCTGATTTACATCAAACGAGCCATCCTGAGAGCTTGATGAATAACACAGGCTCTCTTGTGCAGCCAGCTATGTAAAAAAATACCAAAAAATATTCCATGACTTTAGTAAGTAAAGAAAGTAAGTAAAAGTTTATTTATATAGCACCTTTCAAGATAAAATCACAAAGTGCTTCGCAGAAGTTGAAACATAAAAACAAAAATCAACCAAAAGCAAGTTTAAAAAGATGAGTTTTTAGCTGTTTTTTATTTATTTATTTATTTATTTCAAAAACCACTGAGTCCGCAGATCTCAAGCTCAAAGGGAGCTTGAGACAGTACAGTGTACTGTCATTAAATTCACATCATGCTGCGGGGGGATCTTGTTAGCTGTTATTTATTTTTAAAATTTAAAAAAAAAAAAAAAAGGGGGTTTGGAAAATGGAAAACACCATGACAGTGTATGAGATTTTAGAGAATTATTGAACAATAATTCTCTAAAATCTCATACACTCTCATGGTGGCTCCAAAAATCGCGCATTCATGTGTTGACTGTCAAGTCTGCTTTGTTTATATAACAGATTAGACCCAAAGTGTTTTACAGACAGGCACAGTTACATTGCAAGTTTCCCAAAAAAGAAAATAATCCAAATCAAACAAAATACATAAAGCTGAAAAGTGTGTTTTATTGCAGTGCTGAGCCTGTATTTACTTGATCAATAATAAAAACTGCAGTATAATATAGCAATAATAGTTCGGGGTACTTTTTGAAAGGCCAAAGATACGGTACCGAATATTATTGGAGCTTCAATTTTTTCGAAATATATTTAGACAGATTTTATTTTAGCTGGAGCGACTTATATTTATGGTTCGTTAAAGTCTGGAGTTTGAGAGATGAGGCTTTTTTTGTGCGTGTTTTAATCAGTCACTGAGTGAAGTGATCCACTCAAACAGAAACATCTTTACATACATACCTCCAGCTTTAAACTGAGTGTGTCGTGATATAATACAAGGTTTTAGCCCAAGGTTTAGCTAATATTGCTACAGTAACTGTCAACGTCTCAGTATCTGGTCAAAAACCAGCTACTTAAATACAGACACAACTGACTTACCCCGATTAAAAAGACTTTATCTAGGCTGAAATTTGGTATTATCTTCACCATCTCTTTCTCCGCAAGGAACTCGACCTCCGAAGCATCCATATCTGTTTGGTTTTTGTGTGTGTTCAAAAACTTCCGTCCCACTCGAACTGCACTACAAACCGTTCCCGCGCTGAAGGCAGCATTAACCGACAATGAAGTCAAGCAAAAGACAACTACGTCATCAACAGGAAGCGCAGTATCGCAAAAGTGAACATTATTGTGTGCCGTATTACGGCACGTCACATTTTTATTTTTCTGTATAATTTCTCGAATCTCGGTGTTAATTGCATTTTTAAAATTGTTAATTTACGTGTGAGGTGCGGGCCTGGCCGTGACGAAGCTGACCATACCTTAAATTTTAATTTAGCATTGTCTGGCCCGGAAGAAGGAAGTGGGCCATGTGAGTGACAACAGTTGCAACTAAACTCCACCAGATGGCAGCATTCACCAGGCAATAACAAGAAAGGTGGCAGTGACCTTTTATATGTGAGAACAAAGTTAGATGTTTTTGTCAGTGACTGGGTCTGAACCCATTAGAATCGTGGGTGAGGAGGCTGAATCAGTGGACAGCTAACAACAGATACTTGGTGTTCAGTGACAGACTGTACTGAAGAACCTACAGCGATGCTGTGTACAAGAAGGGGATCAACTGATTACTTTCTGAGGAAGTCCAGATCCTTCAGTGTGTTCAGCAAGATGTTGAAGAACTTCTGCCGGTCTGTGCCAGCATCCAGGCCAGCGATGACGTTAAGATCATCAGTTCATCTGGAGGCATTTGGGTCAGTGAGAGACAGGAGGTCACTGAATATCATGGACAACCCGTCACACCTGCTCCTTTCTACACTACGGAGCTCATTCTCCCTCAGACTTATTCAACCTTGTTGCCATAAAGAACCATTCTTGCATTACCACTCTGCAGAATTCTGTTTTACATAACCTCAGTCTTATTATGTTTTCTATTTCATTCATTTTTTATCACAGTTTTACATGCAATTTTTCACTGCCTCATATTTTACGGCCTTTGGTGTTTTCCTGTAGTTATTTTTAAAAAATGTTTCTGTTGTCTGTTATACTGTTTTTATTTTTATTCCTTCTGATGCTGAAGTAATTTGCCTTTCGGGATCAATAACCCCATCCAAAGGATTCTTCCTGGTTGTACAAAAGCTCTCACAACATTCACACCACACATCTCAAATAAATTTGCCAAGATAAAACGAACAAAGAAAATTGACAGAAGACACCACAATCTATTATTTAAAACAGCAATGAAATTTCTTCATAAATCCAAACCATTTATTTTAATAGCATCTGCTCTCAAATCCACTTCAAATATTTCCTGTCAGTGGACTGTGCTTGAGGTATTTCTGCAGAAATGCACCTATGCTGTAGTTAGACAGAATTAGTTTCAGTTCATTTATCGTGCACTGATAGAAGAAGTACTTATCTTTACTGAAACTAGAATACTACATTCACAATTTAAACCACTTTCACATCTCTAACATCTCTGTTTTAATTCCATTTTTTATTTTGTTTATTACTATTGTTTATTTATTTTTGCTGATATGGCAGCGTGCAAGTAGCATGTAAGGTGTAACTAGTCAATGTAGGGACCATTTTATTAGCTTTTTATACATTTAAAAATAATGTAAGTTGCTGTCAGATTTCTGTTGTCTCACTTAATGTGCTGGAGTAGAAAGCAGCATAAAATGAATATGGATATTAGGAAAATATACAGTGTCATTTGTTTAAAAACTTCCATGAGTTCTTCCCAGATACGGCCACACTGTCATTTAGTTTTCATTTTACAAGAATTACATTATGCAGAGTATGGGAGACTGAAGCTATAGATTAGAATGGTCACAAAGCATGAAATAATCTGTAGACACGTGCGAATATGAACTTTGCACCACTAAATTATTAGAAAACCGCAGCTACTACAACCATTCATGACCTCTAGCACTCTGAGGTTAGCCGACAGTGTTTATTGGCTGTACCTTGGTCCAGGTTAAAGACAAAAGGTGATTGTGGCTCCCAAGTTATGGAAATCGCTTCCACTGGATCTAAAGTCTGTGGACTGATTGATATCTTTAAAAATAAACTTAAGACCCATATATGCAGGATTGCTTTTATTATGTTTTTTAATATACCATTTTATTTGCATCTTATTCGGTGCTGTAAAGCACTCTGTGTATTTTGTTCTTGAACAAAACTATTAAAAAAACCTTAATTCAACAGGCTGCTGCTAAACCATACAAAAAACCCCCAAAGCTGGGCAATGATTATTCTAAAAGTGATTTTAGACTTTTTTTTAAATTGTCATGGCAGAGATGCAGTCATGTGAAAAAGAAAGCTTTCACATGACTCTGCTTGTAGAGACTCTCCTAAAGAGCAATTACTTGAAGTGCTTGCTTTGCGTATGAGTTTATCAGTCGCACAGCGTGGAGGAACTTTGATCCATTGTTTTTTGTAACGCCGCTTCAGTTCATTGAGGTTTGTGGATATTTGTTTATGCACAGTTCTCTTAAGGTCCAGCCACAGCATTTCAATGAGGTTGAGGTCTGGACTTTAACTGGACCACTGCAACATCTTGATTCTTTTCTTTTTCAGATGTTTTCTTGTAGATTTGCTGTTGTGCTGTGGATTCTTGTCCTGTTCCTTGACCCAGTTTTGATCAAGCTCTCAGACAGATGGCCTCAGATACAGAGGGTTTCATGGTCAGTTCAGTAACTGCCAAGGTGCCCAGGTCATGTGGCTGCAAAACAAGCCTAAATCATCACCCCTCTTCCATTACGCAACTGTTGGTATGAGGTGTTTGTGCTTATATGCTGTTTGTGTTTTCAGTTTGTTTTCTGTGTTTGTGTCCAGTGGACTTTGTTCCAGAAGACTTGTAGTCTGTTCAAATGTAACTCTGTAAGCCTATAGAAGCAGTAAGGCTTCACTTTACCTTAGCATGGCTGAACAGTCCTTTTGCAAATAACTGTATAAGACACAGCTAAATAGGTTTAACACATAAGAGGCAATAAGAGATCTGTAGAAACATGTAGATGTTTTCAAAAATCAGTTTCATTGAACATTCAGCTCAAAACAATTGCAGTAGAAAATGTTTCATCCACACAATTAACTGATTAATTCTAATCTCAATTACAAAAGGTGCTTCTGTAGTCTCACAATAAATATTAACTTTTTAATATTTGGTTTTAGAATAATCAGTTAAGTGTTAACATAGAATTTATCTAGTTCTTAGAATGGATATCCACACAAAACAAAATTCACACATTCCTGTGATCTGATTCAGTATAGAGCGGGTCTTCCAGATCATAAATCAAGAGCCAAAATGCACATGTGCATCATCCAGACTGACATTCTCCGTCGCATTAGTGGCAGTACCGAGAAGCATGCACGCTAGAAATGCATCTATGGAAAGATTAAAGTTGGGGCTTTTGAATGGGCCAAATCTCTGGTTCAGCGTCATCTAAAACTTTCAGACTTCACTTATATATGTGAATTTTCCTTCAGATCTTTTATAAACAAGAAACTTAATAAAGAACACATTTATCCTATCAGTTGTAAAATCATTACCTAAAAATTAGGGCTGAACGATATATCGCATTTGCGATAATATCGCGACATGATCAAGTGCAATTTTCTAACCGCAAAGGCTGCGATTATACTGCGATTATATTATACAATTCATGGGCTGCATCCTCCTGAGGCCGCATTTGTAGACCGATTACGTCACAGCGACGCGCCGAAGGCTGTCCAAATTACTACCATATCCCAGAATTCATAGCGCGGCCCAGCCAAACTCCAGTTTCCAGCAATGGCGGCCGCTACTAAGTTTTAAAATTACTCATACTAATCTTTCTGGGTCACAAAATAAACTTTTAACATATTTTCAGGCGAGAAAGTAGTTGTGTAAACATCAAATATCTGCTCGGTTTATCAAGATATCCCATATTTGCAAAAGTGCTTCGACGTTTTCAGAGGCGTCTGCTACCCACCAGCTCGACAGCTAGCCGGGAGCTCGAGGGTTACTGATGCGGCCGAGAACGGCACAACTCCCGGCACATCATTTTCAGATCACCGCGGAGTTTCGCTGCTCGGGTTAAACGTAATATATAAGTCACTTAGACAACCTAAAAATGTTATTGTTGGGCTTTTTTCAGTGTTTTGTTTGTTCGTGAGTAAATCGGTTTGGCTGAGATTAAAGTTATTAGATTAGATAAAATAAAACTTTATTAATCCCCCCGGGTGGGTTCCTCCTTGGTTTTCACACAGCTGACTAAACGTCAAACAGAAAACTTATTAAACAGAAGTATGAGACAGTCGAGAATTTACACCAGTGTCTGGTTATATTTTAGATAGCAAGAAGCAGACGGCCGAGTTTATTAAACTCCACCGAGACAGCGGTGACGCTAATCAGAACTAGCCTTCTGATTCAGAAGGCTAGACCGTCCAATTTCACGCCTTTAAATTTTAAGGGCGTGTTTGTGTGTGTGTTTATACAATTGCTATTATGTTTGCACTTTATGTGTAATGTTACTGACTGCAGAGATCAGTAAGATGTGTGTATTTTTTATTTATTAGTTTTATTTATTTAATATTATTTTTTAATTGAATGACTGTCTAGTAGTTCACAGATGTCGAAAAACTGAGTGTGGTAAAGCCACTGATTTTTTTTATGTATATTTCTGCAATCTGCACATTGTACTGACTTTCATTTTAATGTTTACACCAGGGTTCCTTGTCAGCACTTTATGCTCAGATGTTTGTAAGCTAAAAATAAACTATTGTGTATGTTCAAATATACTGTTGTGATTGAAGAAGTTAAATAAAAATGTCAGTCATCAATTCATGCATCACCTCATGTCATCATAACAGAGGTCTGTCTTCCAGGAAAGTTTAAAATTAATGTAATATAGTATTGGCCATACTATATGATGTATTGCTTGTCTTTGTTTAATAATACAGAAGACAAATACCTTAAAAAATAATCGCATATCGCATCGCAATCGCAATATTGGGGCAAAAAATCGCAATTAGATTATTTTCCATAATCGTTCAGCCCTACTAAAAATTAATAATTTAGAACTTATTTAGAACTTGATCTCTGTATGGCTAAAAGCAAATGTATAGGTTTAAACCTCTAGAATCTAAACTTTTACACAAAACAGGATATCAAAACCCATTGCAGGGGAAAAAAACCCAAAGTTGCATAAAAAAAAAACAACATAAAAGCTTTCATCACTGCAGCATCAACCTGTAAAAGGTGGACACGGGCCAACAGCGCACATATGGTGCTTGCCCTTAAAACATTTGGCCTAACTGGCCAGCGCCCCACAAGTTCCCTTCAGAGAGAGAGACTTTTTATGGAACGCAGACTATAGGTTCAGCTTTTTCATTCTCCTGTGCTACACAAGTAGCAGTGTGCATGCTGAATTGGCAGCAATATAGTTGTTCACATGTGTGTGTGTGCGTGCATGTGTGTGTCATGGGTACTCCCGACTGAAGGTCTTAGCACAGATCCAGGACGGACTTGTTAATAACAGGGTTGGTCCAGTCGTTCCTCAGATCATCCAAGTGACTGTCAAAATCAATCAAGTTCTCATAGGAACGACCCACCAGCAGGGCAGATGTGATTTTCTGTGCTTCGCTCCAGTCCTCAAAGGAGTCACTGGAAAACAGTTTTTTGAAAAATTACATATTCAAGCTTTAATACTGAAAATACAGGGTAATTACAATGTAATTACAGTGTAATGTACTTTGTCTAAATAATTCAAGTAAATGAGAGAACACTTGGAGTTGTAAGTATGCTGGAAGCTCTGAGTTAGCTGCACAAATAGTCTGCAGAGGAAGATAAAATCTCACACTAAAATAGCTCTTAACACTTACGCCGTTACTTCTCTGCTTTTCCACTTGTTTTCGTGGTGATCATAGATCAAGACGATGGGTTCGGAACAGCTCATTGTTAACTTACTGCTGTCCACCTGCAGGAAAACACGCAAAATTTACTGTGAATTTAGGTGCAACTTTTAGGTGATAACAACAACAACTGCAACAGACCAGACCAGGGTCTAAGAAAAATGTCTTTCAGAAACAGTGTTATATATTTTATAATGCATCTAATTATTTCGCCCAGACACATCTGAGACTGAGAGCTGCATGTCAGACTGACTGATTCAGTAAAAAGGCAGCTACTTCAATGACCTCCAACAAAACAATGCTTTGCAAAATATGGAAGAAAACTGTTCCTGCTAAAGGTGACTCAACAGAGTCTTGCTGGAGCACTTGCCAGTTGGACTACATATGACAGGTAGAGCAAACAGTGGCTAGAAATGACTGATGTGGTTACATGGTGGAAAAGCAGCTGGCTAAAAAATCTCGACTCAACATGCAGCACCCTGGGTAGAAAGTATTTTGTTTTATTTAAATTTTAGTATGTTTCAAAGTACTAATTCAAAATCTTTGTACAACCAAATGTGTGACAAAATTCCACAGAAACAATTCTAACTCATCGCACGCTCTCCCACTTACAGCTAATACGTTTAAACTATAAAATTACAACCCAGCTCTTGCTGAAGGTCAACAGGACTGAAACATTGTCATTTATTAAACGCGAGGATACTATGCTTGCATTTGCTGTGTCACTGCTATTGCCTTACAATGCCGCTGTGGCTGCTGGCACCTTGTGGCGATAGATTCGCACTTCAAATTGGGCAGTGTGTCATCAGTGATAGCAACTCATTGGAAAAGAAGGATGAAAGATGTGCTTCACTTTATTTGCATGGATTAAATCCTGCTGTCTGCGAGCTGCAATCACCTATAAAGGGCTCAGCATTTTTTTCTACATCATCATAAATGTCATTATAGCAAATTTCACTGAAATATCTGATGGAATTTTGAGGCTTTATTTTCAACCTGTAGAGCCACATCAGTCACTCTATTTATACAATATTATATATTACTGTATAGAGACATAAATAGAGGCTTGTGCTGACAAGTGTATTTAAGGATTTTGGTTCATTTTTACTAAACTAAAACTCAGCTGCTACCTGAAGAGGATGCATTTATAACAATGGATGTAGCAATTGCTTTGGAGAAAGAAAGAAAAAAAACATAACGTGTAACCCAGTTGCATCAGCCTTAATAATTTACAGTTACCATAACAATTGCTGCTTCACTGAAGTTCTCAGAAATTCTGGCTGCCACTTTCTCTGCAACTTGGTTGGGCCTGCAGGAGAAAAGATCAAGCATATATTAAAGTGAGGTCCAAAGCAGGATGCAGCATGGTTTCTCAGTGGTTGTTTTTCCCTGGAACAGCACGGCGCCAGTGTTTCTACCTTGAATCCTTTGTGCGTTCGTTGGCTTGATAATATCCGACAATGACATAATTATTTTCTTTACACCAAGTGTCAATCTGGAGTTGGAGCAGGGGCCCATCAGGTTGACATATAAGAACAGAAACATAGTTTAGGTCAGGTATATTTTATTTTAAACATAGGAAAATGCATATAGAGCTAGACTGAAACTTCAGAACTATTTCAGAGCTGCAGACATTAATTTGATATTATTTCCAGTCTCACTACCATAAATAAAAGTGATGCAACATTAGTAATGGATTTTAGAGTAAAGCAGGATACTTCAAAAGCACCACAACCTAACAAATTGCTACAATACAACATTTAAAACAAAAGAAAAACTGTACTGTCATTTTAGAAGGCATACTAGATGGCAAGTGTCTAAACCAGAATTTGTCATCAAATACAAGATAATATTAAACAAAGATGCCCTGAGTAAATACAAAATACAATAATTAGTCAGGGTAAAATGAAGCTACCCAAACCTACCTGGCCCTGTGAAAAATTTAATAACTACTTGTGCCACTCTTGGCAGCAAGACCTTAAGTCAAGTGATAACTGGAGGAATGCCAAAGCATCCCTTAAAAATGTAAGTGCAGATTTTGACTAGGTAACCTCAAAACTATCATTCTGTGAATGTTCTTCTTTTTAATCACTCAGAGCTGGACTTCCTCCTTTTTTTCACATTACTGTCCTGCTGTAGAACCCAAGTGCACTTTCTGGTACAGCAGAATTCATGGTTCTAATTACAAGTGCAGCCAGTTGTCCAGGGCCTGAAACAGCGAAAGCAACCCCAAACCATCACACTACCACCATGTTTGATTGTTGTTATGATGTTCATCTTATGAAATTCTGTGGTAGTTTCATGCCAGTTGTAAACAGGTTTATAGTTTTTGCCTTAGAGCTCTCCAATGGATGCCATTTTCCGACAGTGAATCATGAACTCTGACCTTATCTGAAGCAAGTGACACTTACAGGTCTTTAGGTGTTTGGGGTTCTTTTTGGGCCCTCCTGGATGAGTCACTGATGTGCTCTTGGAGTGATTTTGGTAGGCTGGCCAAGCCTGAGAGGGTTCACCACTGTTCCAAGATTTCTCCACTGGTTGATAATGGCTCTCATCATTCTAATGACAATAAGAATTGCTGTGCAACCTTTCCACGCCAGTATATACTAGTGACTTTTTTTTTCTTCTGAGTGCCTTTAGATCATAGAAAGATGTAATACTTTGAGTTGTTTTTAGACAGACAAACGTGAAGTGATTTCTTGCTGTAACAGATCTACAGTAATCAGGCCTGGGTGTGGATAGTGAAATTCGGTGATTTTTTTACTTCAATAAATGAAATCATCACTTTAAAACCTACATTTTCTATTTAATTTGGGCAATATTTTTCTTCACAGAACTCTATATGCAAATACTTACCAGAGTTAAGGCTACTTCCAGCATTGGTGCCAGAGCTAGAGTACCGTGAAACAGAGGCACACAGTCCACGCACAGAACTGGCTCACTGTGGCTATCTTTCTTTTTGTCCTTCTTCTTTTCTGCCACCAGCAATCCATTCACGGCGCAGTGTGGATATTTGGCAGCATGTAAAAGCATTTTACAGTACGCCTGACTTGTCAGCTGAATGGGCATTTTTATAAGAAAGTCGGCAGAATTTCAGTAAAGACTAAAGCTTCCAGAGTCGCTAAGTTAGACGGTAAGGAGGGGGGGACAGCTGCCTGCTACCGTTAGCTATCGTTACTTGACATGCCCGGAGAAAAGTAGATGTACACCTCAGCAGTTAACTTACTGCCACGATATGATGTCGGAAGTACAGTTTGTGATGAGTTCATTAAGCTCTACAATTATCCGAAATGACAGCAGTCCTTTTATGCTGGATAAATTAGTCGGCATGCAGTCACAGAAGCTAATCTTACTTCCACCTTCCACTCGTTGCTGTAGCACCGGTGCGCCGTAAATCAGAACTGTCGTAAAACGAGATCAGAGTCCATCCGGTCAAACGCACAATTTACGTTTTTCCGTTCCCAGTCACACTTCCCTTCAGACTGTCGGCGGACGGGAGCAAGAAAGAGACAAGAGGTATGGTTTTATTTTATTTTTTAAAACTCAATAATAAATTACTTATCCTTCGTAGATATACATAATTTTAGCATCCGCGACATGTGCATTCTAGGAAAAAGTAACGGCTTGCGAAGAATCGCCTATTTTAACCGAAATAAGTAGTGACTTTGTCGGAGCAGATAGGAGCGAGGACTGACTAATGTTCCGGGTAGCTGTCATTAGCATGTAGCATCAGATTTATGAAGGCGGGTTTGATATGAAGATAGTTCATGTTTCAGTCATCTGCCGTTATTACGCATTAATGTAGTTTCAGTCAATAGAAGAATGATGAATATTGCATGGTCGCATCAGAGAATCTGGTATTTCTACGAATATTTATCCCCTGGTGCTATGACCTTGTGTTTGTTGCTAATGCTAACATCAGGTTAGCCGGACGGTCGTAGTAAAACCAAGTATTTTGCAATCTTAACAATAAGCCCATCAACCTGGACGATTATTTCATGTAGGGAAATTTTCCATATGGATGGTAACTGACTTATTTTAAAATGAGTCAGGATTTTATGTATATAAATAGCTTATAAAAGATTGTGATGTAAATATGGACCCTGTGCAGCCTACTCTTTGTTATGTATGTACACGATCTCCTATTGAAACGGGGTTTACTTTAAAAATTAAAAGACAGAAACAATTGTAAAGTCATTTAACCTTTATTAGTGTTTAATACGGTTTCTTAATTTCTCTTATATGACGTTTTCCACAGAATGCTGGCAACCAGAGCCCTAAGCCTTATTGGCAAACGTGCCATTTCCACATCTGTCTGTGTCCGTGGAGGACATGGTAGGTATAAGACGAAATGCATTGAATGTGTTCTATTTATGGCTGGCAGTATAACAATAGACTCCGCTTGTGCCACTGACCTTTTGAAAATCTCTTTTCATATACACCTAAACGTTTAACATGTACCCTCAGTTGACCATTTAAAATAAATGAAGCTGTTTGTGTTGTAAAATGAATCCATGTTCTTCCTGTAATACTACATTTCTAATATGTAATGGGAGCTTGGCTGGTGTGAAGAAAAAAAACTTGTCTCTGGTAACTGACACCTTAAGTTTATGACAATAGATTAAAGAAGATGCACCAGTTTTACAGCCAAAATTACACAGAGGTAAAATGTTTTTTTAAGTACAGATTACAATGGGTTTTACTTTACTAACAAAAAAACAGGCTTTTCAGGAGTGCTGTTGCTGCTGCAATGTTGCAGTTTATTATAGGTCAAATGAGAAACTAAACACTGCTCACAATCAGAAACGTGTGGGTTTTGTTTTTGTCTGCAGTTTCAAGTGGCAGTACATCTAAACAGTGATAAACAATACTACAGTGAACTAGATCCAGGGTTTGAGAGCGGAAATGTAAAAACAAAATTAAAACAAATCTGGTCTTGGAATAAGCCCGGTAACTAAAATAAGGTTATGTTTAAAAAAAAAAAGCATTGACATGGAGTGAGGGATTATGTGTGAAAGTAATTTGATGAGTTACTGTGGTCTCCCCTGCAGGTGTTGCTAAGGTTGAGGACTATGCCCTCCCTGCCTACTTCGACAGGCGTGACAGCCCTCTCCCCGACGTCAGTTATGTGCAGAACCTGAGTGCAGAGCAGAAGTCCCTGAAGGAGAAGGAGAAGGGCTCCTGGGTTGCACTCTCTAATGAGGAGAAGATTGCATGTAGGACTCAATAACGCTATAGTGTTGTTCACCCATTTATACTAATGTAATGTATAACTGCACCACTCCTATTATGTAGGATAGGGAGTACTAAAATTGTTTAAATTCATGCTAAATAATGGGACTGGTGTAATGTTAAATTCCAAGAGTATTTGTGTTTCCAAATTCTTAAAAAATGTAATCTAGAGTTGTTTTTCCACTTTACAGTGTACCGCATCAGCTTCAAGCAGAGCTTCGCTGAGATGAACCAGGGATCAGGAGAGTGGAAGTCTGTGGTTGGAGGAATCTTCTTCTTCATTGGCGTCACTGGGCTGGTTGTGCTTTGGCAGAGGAAATATGGTAATTATGAAAAATATTGCTTATATGCAAGGAAACCTGTGTAATATCTGATGTTCAGCTGCCTCAGGTTTTCATGTTGGTTAAGTAAAGAATGCAGTATTGAACACATTTTTTTGCGGTATAATCTGGCTCATCACTTGACTCATTTGTTATTGTTTCTTCCCAGTGTATGGACCTGTTCCACATACGTTTGAGGAAGAGTACAAGGAGAAGGAGCTGCAGAGAATGCTGGACATGAGAATGGGCCCAGTGCAGGGTTTCTCAGCCCACTGGGACTACGAAAACAAGCAGTGGAAAAAGTAAAAGACCAAGAGGACTATAACAGTTCTATATACAGGCAGACCAACTCAAAGATACAAAAATACATATATTTCTGTATTTATCAGATGTCCACATTACCTCACCTTACCTGTGATTTTTGGAAGACCACTTCCTCTTAAGGTCGTTGTGTATAATAAAAATAAAAATTGTTAAACTGTTTAAAACCTCTGATTAACTGTGTTAACTGTATGACTCCTTCATTAACACTGATTTTACATATCAGGTACAAACTATGGCAGCTAGATATAAAATTATTCTTAAGGTTGAAATATATCTAATATATATATGTATATATGTTTGTTCATTATTTTCTGTAACTATAATCCTGAATTTTGAGTACATTTTGGTCTATGGACTGCTGAATATTGCTCCAGTACCTCTGAGGAAAATAAGATGCAACTATTTGGCTGTTTCTTTTTCTACCGAAGGGTGTAATGAACTGGTTCTTATATAGCCCTTTTCTACTCTATCTGAGCACTCAAAGTGCTTTAGACAACTCTGTTCACCCATTTGCACAAGCACAATGCTCATTATGTAACTGCTTTCCAACATTTACTTGTGTTTACAGCAGCTTGGGGTTAGTTGCCCAAGGATATTTGAATTGCAAACTGGAGCACACTGGAGTCAAACCACCAACCTTCCAATAACTAAGTGGCCTGCTCTACCGCCTGAGCTGTGATGGAGTTTATCAGAATCAGAAAAAGTTGTGGAGGAATTTGCATGACAATTTTTACAAGATGTATGTCTTGGTTGGTTGAAATCTGGGATATTCATTACTTTTGTGAGGTAAGGGAAATGTGTGTCATATCTTTACAAACATCACATTGACAGAAAAAATCGGAAAACATCCTGTGCTTTTATGGGAGGACAAGTAGCCCCAAGGACCAGAATTTAAAGCCAATGTTTTACCATTATTGCCCGAAGAAAAGTGGCCTAACTGCGCAATACTGCTCTGAGGCAACAGACCAAAAATGGTGTTTTAGTAAATAAATTAAATCAGAATCTGCCATAAAAACTTATTTCAATTTAAACATGCATAAAAATGAAATCATACTTAGCAGCAGCTAGCACTATAAGCTGTGTCTTGGCCCCGGAAAGGATTGCTCCGCCCCCAGATCAAAGATCAAAACCTCATCTACTCGTTAATTAGCTAAACACGGAGGTGTCTTGTGTCACAAAATAATAATAATGATCACCAAAAATGTTGTTTGCTGCCTGAAGGCATCAGCATACCATAGAGGGTTAACATTAAAGACTAAACAACCACACAGGGTTAGATTACGAAAAATGTTCAAATCCAGCTGGGGCTGAGGCGAAATTGCAGCGATAACTATGGGTTTTCTGTGTTCCTCATAAAATTACGTTTAAATCTTATACTGTATACTAGGTCTGATTGTGACTTTATCTCTAGCTTCTCCCTGAAGGTGTAAGCTGAGAAAGCACAGTTGTTGTGTCGCCTGCTGTGATGTCACACGCCGGATGAACCCGCAGCTGCACCCACTTCACGTCAAAACAATCCGGAAGACGACACAGCATGATGGAACTGTTGTTGGGGCTGAAACGAGGTCAAAGCTAACACAAATACAAGTGGGTTTTAAAGCAGTTTAATCTAATAATGCTGTTAAATATGCAAAAGTAGCGTCTGAAGCGAAGGTTATTTAACCGCTTAAAGAGTCCAGTCACACAGGCTAACCTCGCATTTTGGATTCAAAGTCCATATCCTAGCTCTTTAACGCATTAAAGTCTTTTAGCTAACCGCAGACTGTTCCAGGGATACCATGGGCAACGGAATGAATAAGGTAGGTTTGCTGTTGTTGTTTATGTCATGTCATTACGCTGTTTGGGGGTGTTTTTGATGGTTAAAAGTCCAAAGCGATGCTGGTGAACGCAGGCGCCAATCACTGGTCGCTAATCAATCACGTGACACGCTCTGCCCTGTCAAAAAAAAAACCCCAAAAAAGACAAAATTTGGATCCAAGCCAGGGCTCTTGTGCTAGACTCTAACCTACAATACTGTTGTATGCCAACCTTAAGTTAAGTGTCTGTGTCTGCATGTCATGTTTTGATGCTGTGATATTGCACCCTTTTAACTGAAAAGGGTCCTCCTAAAAGAAAAAGCTAACTCATGTTGTTTTTATTAAAAAGTAAGATTGTTTATATCGATTTCTTCCTAAAAATGAAATTGTCATCCGCATCTATTTTGAGCTGCCACAACAATGTTCAGGTACTGTAGTGAGATATTTCATTAGAATCAATCCAGCACTTCATTACCTTCATACAGCTATTGTTCCATAGGTATAGTACCAAAGCTGTACAGTAACACTCAGTGGCCGTTTGCCACCCATCACATCATTCAGATAACCATGCATCATTGCTTCAAGCCTTGTATGGCCATAAGGAACGTTTCCTTTGCTCGTAGCTCCACTAGGATCTTTAGCCTTAAGCTTTAAATCCAATCTGGCTCGAATCAGAACATTTGTTCTTTTCATGCGAGGTTCTTGAAGCTGAATTGTAATGAACATCTAAGTGCAACATGTCTGTGACTGCTCCTTCACAGGTTGTTGATGGACTCTACCTTGGGAATATAAGAGGTAAGACAAACATGTATGTAGATTTATTGCTTTAATTACATACAGTATAGAAAGCCCAGTTGGGCCAGGTGTTCGGTGTAGCATTAGAGTACAATATTTTGCTCTGAGCACACTTTACATATTATCATTAATTCTCAAATAATGTTTAATTAGGGGAATTTTAACTCAACATAACTTAATCTTCTATATGAAAAAGTGAAAGCAGATTTTTAACATAAGCCCTCCCTTTTAAGCACATATATTCGTAGCTTAAAGAGTAAAATAATGTAATATTGTAAAGTCTCGCCCACAAGAAAATTAAACTGCTACAATGTGTGGCATAAAAACTAAAATAACAATCCAGAGCCTTGTGTTTCACTCTAGTCCGATGCAACCTCCTCAAGTTAATATGGCATTTGGAACATTCTAACTTTAGCTGCCTTGATGACGGTAAGAGTATAATGGCTAAATATAGCTAAAATGACAGGGACAAGTGACCACTTGCCCATCTGTACTAAGTAATGTTGCAGGATAACAAACTACTCACAGACCTGCTTCTGTAGCTGCTTGTAACGGGTCAAAGTCATGATTGTTTGTGTAAGATTCATACCAAAGGACCTGTTGAGATATGTTTCCCTCTCTCCTTGTCACAGATTCAGAAAACAGAGAAAGTTTATCTAAGAATGGCATCACACACATCCTGTCTGTGTACAACAATGCAAAACCGGTGTTTGAGGTTAGTGGGAAATCATGGTTAGTATTTCTGGATGTATTATGATTAAAAATTGCTACTTTCTGTGGAAAATCTTACCTGGTGTTTTTTTTTAAGGTCATGCGTGCAATGTTAATGATGTAATTTGTGCTTTCAGCCATCTGGGGGTGGTGATGAGTTATGGTTGGATTGCTTTGAAGTCTTGAGACTGAGATTGACAGATAAATTATGAGGTTCATGTGTATTAAAAGACAGAATCTTATTTTGTGTAAAACTGAACTTTTTTTTACTCTGGTAAAGAAAAAGGTTAAGTGTGAGAAATATGATTTAGAACACCGATATTCACCACCATAGTATATCTCTGTAAGTTTCACATTGTCTCTGGTTTCACACACTGCTTACTGTAAATGCATTGTTTTGAGTGTTGGACACTGACCAAGACCAGGGGAACACATTAGATATTGATCTACAACCAGACTGACAAAAGGTTACAATGTTTTCTAAACAAAAACAAAATTCAAAAAAACCCCATGCCTCATATATATATTAACTGAAAATTGTACAAATAAAACAGAAGAAATATAAAAAATATATGTATGCTTATTTTTAAATTGATTCCAGCAATATCTTCCAGAAAAGGGACGTGTTTACTACCGTGCGTGCCGCTTCCTATTTTAATACAAACCTGTAAACGTTTAGAAACTAAGGACACCAATTACTATAATTTCTTTTTACGTATAAATTTAGCTTCTGTCAGTTTGGAGCCTCCTTTGTTGTATTGTTATGACAGATTTTTTTGTAATCTGCCACAAAAATATCAAAGTCAGTTGATCACAGAGACGCTTGTACTACTCAAGACATGCTTATTTTAAATGCAGAAAGCTTTGGCAGCTTATGTTAATACACAATTTATATTGTTCAGCATTACTATGTTGCCTATGACATCAAAGGTCATTGGGGTTTGAAACGTGCTGTGATAATAAACAGTCCCTCTCGTCTCCTCTTCATAGAATAGAGTAGATTGCAATAGCTCTTTGCTGTCATTGTACATGTACAACAAACTTGTTGGGGCTCCATGCCAACTGTGGCTTTAACTGGTTTTAAGCTTGTTTTTGCATCCAGTAATTTCTTTTTAATCTATAATAATGTCATTCTTTAAATAATATTATACACCATGTGTGATGAAATCTCAAATACTTAAAATTGTAATCTGGGAAAGTATTCTTAGTCTTACACAGAGCGCTGAATTTCTTTTGAAGACACTGTGTTTTTGAGATGCTACTACATCATGTCACTAATTCACTTGAGTGTCTTTTTATTAGTATTACACAACTTGTCCAATATTTAGTTGCCTGTCTCCTAACATTTTTCACTAATGTTTTGCAGGACATGACATACCTTTGCATTCATGCAGCTGATGCTTCCAGCCAGAACCTGTGAGTAAACACGTACATGAAGGTTTAAAAACATTGGTGGATTCTTTTTCACCCTCTAGTCTTGGTTCCTTTGCAAATTTCAAAATGTATGCAGTAGACTATTTATAGGAGAGGAGAAGAGCAGTAACTCAAACAGTAGTCATACATAGGAGTTACAGCCATCTAATGATAGATTAAAGTTATTTAATATTCACTTCATTTCATTCTGTTCCTAAAGACTGAGCAAAAGAGGGCTTTTATTTTTTCACGTGCTTGTGAGAGAAAGGTTAAGTGAAAAAATAACAGATGAGTAAGTATGTTTAATGTGTCACTGTTCATCCAGAGTCTGACTTGTTGCTGCTCTGGGAGCTGGCGCTAACACGACACATTAGTCATAGCAGTCTTTGACCTCACACATCCCTTGTTGCTTTAAGTTTGCAGCATGAACTGAGGGGACAGTAAAGAGCCATTATTCAGTTGGAGTTTAAGCATTAAACTTTAGTGTCATATGACCCTGGTTGATGGCTTACTTTAAGGTCTTTATTGGCGTTGGAGAGGAATTACGTTGTTATGTCTGCACTAGTGCCCTACGTGGTTAGTCAGGGTTCATGCATAGGTACAAGTGGGACATTAGTAGGAATTTGATAAATCTCCAGTATATTATGTCAAAGACTTTACCTTGTTGGGTCAAAAAATCTCAGCGTTACTTTGAGCTCCACAGTTACTCAACCTCTCCTTGATTTGAAGGGGAACTTTATTTGCTTTAGTTTGTAAAAAAGTAGTACTGAGTCAAATGTAACTTAGTGAGAACTGAGGTTTAGTGGCTGGTTGGAAGTTGATGATTGTTGGGCTGGAGATGTCTGACCTCCACTGTCGCAATCAAGCGTCCTTCCCTCAGGCAGCAGAGGAAGGAAACCTAAGTGTGACATCTGGCTGTTTGCATCGACCACCCAGGGCTTTAATAAACCCCCTCTGTCACAATCACTGGTCTGAGTGATGCGAGGGTGAGGCCAACTGCCGTCCCACCATGCATGCCATGATCTAGGGGCCCCTGTCATTACATGTGATGGCCTCTGTTACATGGTGATGGTACACAGCAGAAACTGTCTCACATTTTGTAAAAGTTTAAAGCTTTCTGAAAAACCTTAACCTCTATGATTGCTTCAGTTCAGCAGAAAAGGATTAAGGTTGATGTGCTTAGATACTTCCTCGCTAGGAATCATCACATACTATACAAAAAAAAACTAAAGTGACAGCAAATCTTAGACCTATGTCCTAAATCACTGAAATAATACTAATACAGCAAAACTGTGGTCAGACTGCAGAAACAGCCCTTTTTTTTAATTGTTATTTGTGCAGCAGACAACGAGGAGCATAACAAAATAAATGTATCTAGCAACTAGCAAGCAGATTAAACCTATTTAAGCTTCTATGCATTTTGTGATGTCAGTGTTTTGTGAAATTCACACTGAAGACAGTAAATGCTATGAGGAATTCACACCCAAGACAGCAAGTGCTTAATTGAAATGGCATTAAATGTTATTTATATAGTTGCTAACAATGTATGTAGATATTTGTAGAGAGCCAGGGGTTCCCCTTTTTTTTGAACCTTCTCTGAGAAAGTCTGTTAGTGTGCGTAGAGCATGAAGGTGTAAACTTTTGCATTTGCATCAACGTGATGTGCTTTGGTCATAACTAAGGAAGCTCTTTTTTTAAAAATGATTTTTTGTTGTTGTTGTTGTTTTAGGCATATTAATATAATAATATTTTTAAAAACAGAAGCTCATTTTGCATATTAAACATACAGTAATCTAACAGCTTTTTGTTGCTAGAGGACTATTTTTATTCCAGTGTTCTCCTATTCAGTTCTACTTAACCGTAAATGTTTGTCACAACTTAGTTTTCTGCATATTAAACAAGACTGCCGGAAACTTCTGTGCTAGGATGACAGAACAAAGTGCTGAGGAGACATCTTTTAAAGAAGAGTTTGGATCTCAGGAAGGAGGAAAAAAGTAAAGTGACAGTCTATTTTAGCCCCAGTCTGTTACCCTGTCTGCTATTGAGTAACCAGCATCTGCTCCTCAGGAGACCAGCGCTATCAGCCATGCAATTCTTGATTATGCAAAACACCAGCAGTGTTTCCTGACAGTGTATAAGGAGGATATTTAAGGAGCAATAGCATTGCATTATGCTGCTTTATATTGGAAGATGTTTTGTGTGGATTTTTTGCAATCTTACAATTAGCGGTGATTTATTTTCTAAATTTACCCATGAAATGGCATTTGCTGTATTTTTGGTGTAAACCTAAAACGATGCCTCTGTTCGCACTGAGTAACCCAGCGCTGGAAAAAGACCAAATTTTGCAGTTAAGACAAAATGACGGCATTTACTTCCCTTGTCTGTCCCTACTGTCTGTGCTCTGGTCGACCACAGACTCTCTGTTTGAGCATACCCAACCTCTTTCTCACATGACAGCTTGGAGTAGCTAAAGGGAAAAAAAACACACCACAGTATGTTCTCCTGTTTCTGAGATATAACATAAATCTGTTGAAACTACCTCACACATTTCTGAACTTATCTCTAAATCTGAGAGTAATCTGTAGTTTCCACAGCTAATCTTAGTATATTATTATGGTTTTAACAACCTTTATGGAACCACAATGTTTGGGCCTTTAACACAGTTTCAGTTCAAGGTGGCCTTTTTCATATCCTATAATGTGTATTCCATTTTTAGCTTTAGACTCCTTAAATGTTACTATGACCTTAGTAAAAGTGAACTGTTGTTTTCTGTTTGATGAGCAATACTATATTGACTCAGAAAACTTTACTGTGCTTTTTTTATGTCTTTCCAGACTGCAGCATTTTAAAGATTGCATTAGCTTCATCCATGAATGTCGCTTGAATGGTGGATCTTGTCTAGTTCACTGGTAGGTATTTACATCCAGCCAGCTTCCTACTCAAAACCAGAACAGGTCAGCCGTCTTTTTTAGGTACTTTCACAGTCAACATGACATTTGTCCTGATGGTTTGTGGCCTGTCCCATTTTTTTACCAGTTAACCGTAGGAAGTAAGGTATTAAACATCCAGCTGCTTAATGAAAAGAACCAAATAAGCCAAATGTCCTTTGTGTTCTTGCAGCCTTGCAGGTGTATCAAGGAGCACTACCATGGTGGTGGCCTACCTGATGACTGTCACCCACTATAGCTGGGAGGAGTGTCTGTCTGCTGTCAAAGCTGTTCGTTCCTTTGTTGGGCCAAACTATGGCTTCCAGCAGCAGCTGCAGGAGTACCAGACTACACAAGTCTCAGAGGTAAACATGCAAAGAAACAGAGAAGACATGAATGCACACACACTGTACACTACCTACAGAATGCATCCAATTCCCTTTTACTACTTCAGTGTTTCTGCTTAAAGTCAAATTTTAAAGTGCTTTTTCTAGCAGTAGCTTTGTGGTATACTGGCATTCTGTAGAAACTCTTGTGCTCTGTTATTTGTGATACAGACCCACACACATACATGCACACAGGATATGACACATACACCATTACACAGCACAGGCAGTCTGTGGTCAGTCTAGCAACTGTTAATCTGTTCAACTGCTGCATACCTATTTATATTCTTTTTTTTTTTTTTTTTTAAATTGCTTGTAATTCTTGTTGAGGACAAGAAGTATTTGTTTGAAATGACAGATCTGAGATTTACAACTGGAAAACTAAACCAGCACACATCTTCTGTTATATGCAATGGTTTACAAACCCTCAAATATTTTAATATCACAATGGCATAATGGTCTTTTGTATACGCAAGCCAATTACTCATTTAGTCAATCAGTAATCCAGTCTTTAAAATAGTACATAAGTTCTTAATATTGCATTCAATCACTAACACATCTTAGTACTAACTCTTAGGTTCAGAACTCATAGCAAGGGTTTCTAATGCTCCTCTGCTGCACATCAAGGAGGATCATCTCTGCATTTCTCACCTTTCTAAAAAATAGCTTGTGTTTTGTTTTGTTTTTGCCACCAGCAGCTTCACAGGTTTGCATAGCTGTTTTAACTTTTAGAATGCCTAATTTGTGATCACACATTTAAAAAAACATTCCTGTAATGTTTTTAGTTTTGATTCATGCACTTTCAGATATTACCTTGCTTTTTTCTTATATATAAATACATATATGCATAAGGTTGTCGTCAAGTTTACATCCACTCATCATGGGCATGGATGTCATTGTAATTTTGGGTTTTCATTGGGTGGAATCATTATGCAGCATACATCTTCAGTAACTTTAAAAAAACAAGAAGTGGGTGCACAAGTTTGAAGTTATTTTAGATTTTGTCTAATTCATACAGGATCGAAAGTAAAAATACATGCTCAAATATATACATACACCCAGACTAATATTTAGTTAAATGTTTCTTAGCAAGTTGCACATCGATCATGAGTGGCATCCATGTCCTTCTGTGGCCAGCTTATTCTTCCAGATGGGTAGCTGATGACCAATAAAGCATGTGTATTATAATATCTTAGATCTTATTCCCTCTATTGAGCTGGCTTCTGATCATCTTTTTTTTTTTTTTTTTACCTCATGGAGGTACTTCCAATGTGTAGATTACTGAGTTTTAGACTTTCTTCTCATCATTCCAAGCCATACTCAGGTTAGACTACTGTTCTTAGAGTCTTGATGTTTTGCTCTATCAACCAGTAGATGGCGCTTTAGCCAGTCTGAACACCTGGATGAACACCTGCTGTTAGCATCCCACTTATTTGTTTTTTGCCAGGCTTTTGTGAAGTGCAGTTAGCTTCTTTACCCAGTACGTTTGGATGTCAGGTCCTGGTCCTATTCAGTCTTAATTCTGGAGACTTGTTATTGAATGTTTTTTCTTCTGAAAGGTTGCTTTGGTCTGCTCTTAGGCTGGTGTTGTGTGACACCTTTCTCTCCAAGATGTTCTTTCACTATTGCTCCTTTTAAGCTCTGCATGGATTTGCCCTCATACTATTGTACTTGCAGCTGAGAGTGTACCCTGGATAGGTTTTGGGAGAAAAGGCCATTTATTCCCATGGCCTCTGTCCAGAGCTGTGAGCCTTTGTTTCGTAGATTCTATGGACAACTTGTTGCACTTCCTATTGATCCAGGACCTAACTCCCATGACACACTTCTACACCTCTCGTAACCAACTAAAGGACTTACCACTATAAATTTTAAATAAAACAACTCAGATGCAGTTGAAGTGCAAACTTTCAGCTTTAATTTGGTGGTTTGAACAACAACAAAAAAAAGGGGAACTAAAGAATTTTTAACACACTCCCTTCATTTCAAGGGCTCAAAAGTAATTGGAGAAATTGAAAAACTAAAATTGAAATGTTCATTTCAAATACTTGGTTGAAAACCCTTTACTGGCAATGATAGCCTGAAGTCTTGAACTCATGGACATCATCAGATGCTGGGTTTCTTCCTTTTTAAAGCTCTGCCAGGCCTTTACTGCAGCTTCTTTCAGTTGCTGTTTGTTTGTGGGCCTTTCTGTCTAAAGTTTAGTCTACAACAAGTGAAATGCATGTTTATTGTGCTTAAGATCAGGTGACTGACTTGGCCATTCAAAAATATTCCACTGGGTTGCTTTGGCTGTATGTTTTGCGTCATTGTCCTTTGTCATTGTATTATGAAATGCCGCCCAATCAATTTGGCTGCATTTAGCTGGATTTGAGCAGACAGTACGTCTCTGAACACCCCAAAAATTAATTCAGCTGCTTCTGTACTGTGTCACATCATCAATAAGACACCTTAATGCCCACTCACATCCTGGGCCATTTGACCTCAGGAAATCACATGATAGGGTGGGGCTAGGTTTCACAGTGAGCTCACCCGAAACCTTGGCTGATTGTGACCTACACTCATTTTCACACCTTGGCTCGTGTGATTAGGTAGAGGTCCCTCTTGGGGGGACACTCCCGCAGGGCTTAAATCTGGAACTCTCCACATTTTGACCCTAGAACTGAAGAAGCTTCTCAGATGAGAGGTGAAACATCTTCAAGCAACAAGTCCAGACGCTTTTCTTTCCAAGCTCCTTAGATTACGATGACCTGGATGACTGAGAACCTTCACAGACATCATCAGTAAACAGTAGTGTCCCAGTGCCACTGGCAGTTATGCATGCCCAAGCCATCATACTGCTTCCGCCATGTTTTACAGATGATGTGGTATACTTTGGATCATGAGCTGTTCTTATAATGTACTCTATACCTGTTTTTTCTTGCCATCATTCCAGTAGAGGTTGATCTTGGTTTCATGTGTCCAAAGAATGTTTTTTCAGAACTGCGCTGGCTTTTTTAGATGTTTTTTTTTTTTCTCAATCTAGCCTTTCTATTCTTGAGGCTTATGAGTGGCTAGCACCTTGCTGTGAACCCTCTGTATTTAATTTCATGCAGTCTTTTTTTTTTTAAATTTTTTATGGTGGACTTGAATATCGCCTACCTCCTGGAGAGTGTTGTTCACTTGGTTTGCTCTTCACCATGAAAATGATTCTGCGATCATCCACTACTGTTGTCTTCTGTGGATGTCTGAGTTCACTAGTGCTTTCTTTCTTTTTCAGGATTTACCAAACTGTAGATTTGGCCACTACTAATATTGTAGCAATTTCTCAGATGGGTTTTTTCTGTTTTCGCAGCTTAAGGATGGCTTGTTTCGCCAGCCTTTGAGTCAACTGTCCAAATACAGTGGGAATTTAGAAACTGCACCAAAGTTTAGAAGAACTAAACTATGAATCAGATAAAGTCCACATAGTCCAGAAATAAAAACATGGCAATGCAAAGTACCATAATAGGTCCCCTTTAAATGTGAATTTTAACTTCCTATTGTATGGTTTATTCTAGAAAATATTTCCAGGTAAGTATGGTTGTGTATTTAAAGAAAATCTCAAATATATCCATGGTTTCCTTTAGCTTCAGCCATGTGGTGGACGCTTGTTGGCAACATTAAGAGTGGTCCTTCTCCTAACTTGAATTTAACAGAAAAGCTCACCTTTTTGTAAACCTGACTTATCTTGGTGCCTACGCCTAACCAAAAGCAAGACAAAGCCTAAGTAAACAAAAGTGAAAATGAAATTAAACAGTTCATGAAACAGGACACAAACTGTGGTCTCCAGGTTCACAGTTTTGTGATTTTAAACCACTGCCACCCTACCTGCCAGTATACTCTTTAAAACAAGTATTCTAAGTATCAGTTGCATGTTTACATTATAACTATCCAAAACATGTTTCAAACAACAGTTATTAACCAGATAAGTTTAGATTACTTCAGTTGTTCCCAAACTTTCTACCATTAGTTTAATAGTAAAAACTAATTTGTTTAATTAACCATACATTTTTAATTTATTGGTAATGTTACTGTAAAGTGTTTTAATAATAATAATTATATATATATATATATATATATATGATAGATAGATAGATAAAATGTTTAAGCCAGTGTTTGAAATAATATTTCAAACACTGGCTTAAACATTTTGCATAATTTTATCTAATTTATTTAGCGATAGCTCTAACTGTGATTCCATTCCATTGGCACTTAAGTAGTCGTTGCACACAGAAGGGGAACTGTAGGGGGTTTGCTGGGATTGCATTAGCTCGGTACTGCTCATCACGTGTTTAACCATTACTGTCAGCATCTTGCAAAATAACATGACTGGAAAAAAAAATGGTCATTATTTGTAGACTTTGCATTGACTTCGAGGATTTAAAGGGAAATAGGTTTTGTGTATTTGTGATTTTCCCACATGTGTCTCAGATAGAAAGTGAAGAATCTGAATTCAGCAATGTCTTCAATACAGCTCTAGCAACATTGTGTATCAGTGGTCATGGTTGCAGTGCATGTGAGATACAGCGTAATATACATAGTGACTAAAGCTTTGTAGTCTGTAGACATTCTGTAAAAGTTCAACAAAGGTTAGAAAAACAAGTTCCTGAAACTGAATGAAGCAAAACAGCTCCAGGCTTTTTAAATTTCAATTTCTCTAAAAAGCCTTAAATTTATCTATAAATTTGCTACATATCATAATATTGTAACCCAGCCAAATGCTCGCTTGTAACTGGATCACTGAGTTGTCATTTACAAAAAGAACAATCTGACAATTGGAAAGCGTGTTTGTGTGGGTGTGCAGGTGCACTGGTGAGTGGTGGCAGTGATGACCACAGATCTATCTGCTTATGAGTAGCATGATGAATTAAAAAAGGTGCAGATCTTTCATGTTGCCTTCATTGTGAAGTTGGGCAATAAACTGGAGCCTTGTCAGAATTTACTAATGTTATGACTTGAACAAATTCATCACTGGGTGAGCTTCTACCGATTTTATGAGTTTCTACTTTCAGTTTGTGTACCACGTGAAACACTTCTGACATGATTCATGTTCTTTATCAAGATGGTATAATGACAGATAAGAGCAGGTGTTGTACAGGATTCGGATATGACTGAGTTTATTGATGGCTTATCTTAAATCTTTGCTTTGAATTGTTATTAATTTTTACAGTTCTGTTAATATTATGAGTCAGTTGTGCTCTGTTTGGTTTTTAGGGTGAGTGTGACAGTACTAATTTTAGGAAGATGGAGACTTTCACTTCATTAAAGAGTAAGGTATTGCACAAAATAATTGAATTCCTGGACATCATTACAGCTCCTCCCTTTTTGACCTTTTATTAAACAAACGTTTAAATGTTTACTGCAAAGTAATGCTGCTGCATATAATACACTTATTGATAACCACCCCTTCTAGCGACTTCTAGTGTTTATATCTAGCTCTGAAAAGTCAATAAACTGTACTACAGTTCGACCTGGGCAATGTGAGGAAAATCTAATATTGTTTTTTTTTTTTTTTTAAAGCTGTATCACGATACACAATATATATATATATCACGATATGTTTAAATAACCTCCAAAAACAAGTGTTATTTTCAAGCATGTAGTGCCTGAAATTGCACTGGTATACTCATTCAAATCAACCATTCAATATTTTTTTCCAACTTTGAATACAAAAAACATCTGAATGAATCGAAATGTTTTATTTTAACCATTTTTTTAACCATCAGTTGCACAGAGGTTTTTCACATATGATAGTACTGTCACAGTAAGACTCTTTCTGTGGTCAACCCTAGACCAAGAACATTCACAGGTATCGCAGCTGGTTTATTTAACATTTTCTTTGGTGTGTAGGGAGACATTGACATGCAGAGTTTTAAAACATTGTTCATTTTGCAATGAATGACTTTTCAGCTGGTGGGAAAAATTTGGGGTACTGCTACCTTTTGCAGCAATAGTTTTACAGCACGTTTTGCAAATTACCGCATTTTGTTTGATGTCCTCCTTGTGAAATACAAATGACAGTGAGTCTCATCCTCTCGCTCCTCTGAAATTCCCACTGTTGCCATATTTCTCGCTACCTGGTAGTATATAAACACACATGCTCACCGCATGTGTACCAGGTAGAACATTTTTCGGTTGGGAGGGGCTGATTAATGATGCATTTGCAGCATGTGGGGGAAAAATAAACCTCACAGTGAATTACATGCAGACAGTTCAATATTGCCATGGAAATTTATACTTGATGGTTACGATAAAGCCACTTTAACCGTCGTACATGGGAAAACTTGCAATATATCGAACATAGTCTATATATCACCCACCCCTAACTACAATCATTTGAAGGAGTTCACTTCGGTGTTATTGGATCAGGAAACAAACTTTTTTTTAACAATTTGGAGCAGCAAATTTTCATTCAACTCTCTCTTGCGCTCTCACTTACATGCACACACACTTCCCTTTTAAACACATAAGACAGTTTAAATTAAATTAAAATATACTTTAAATATAAATAATATAAATACTTCATAGAAGGTTCAAAATACACTTGTATCTCTGGTGACATAGATATGTATCTATATATAGTAGAGATGGACCGATCCGATATTACGTATCGGTATCGGTCCGATACTGACCTAAATTACTGGATCGGATATCGGAGAAAAATAAAAAATGTAATCCGATCCATTAAATATCACGAAAGCACCTCACAAAACTTGCAACACGCCGTAACTCACCTCAGAACGTATGCATCACGTGATAGAGCAGCTGTGGCATGCAGGACCTGTCGGTGGTCTGGATAGCATGTGGAGCTTCGCTAGCAACCTGGCATTTCATCTCCGACAAAGTTATCCCCGAGAGAAGTAAAGCAAGTGTGTAAGTCCATCTCTGAATGTTTGTAAAGCATTCCCACGTTAAGCTTAACAAGCGACTGCCTCTCGCTCTCCGGCTGCTACTTCAATCCTGAAACTGCTTAAATGATCAGCTGATCGGCTTTTCTGTCACGAGTCTGTCTCTTGTTTGTTTTTGGTCCACTTTGCGCCAGAAAGAGCAAACCAGCGGCTGAACAACAGCAGCACGTTTAAGCTTGATAAGCTGTTGTTAGAATTTATTTAATATTAATTTCTACACCAGGATCTTTTTCTACGTAGCTGACGCTGGTAACTGTGCAGGGGCGGATCTAGCAAAGTTTAGCCAGGGGGGCCGATAGGGCATTAACTGGGAAAAGGGGGCACAAAGACATACTTTTCTTTCTTATTCTCATTTAAAATGTCTAGCTTTTAATAAATAATTATCTGACACCCAAAGTTTTAATTTGATGTAAAATGAATAGAAGTCAATTACTGTACATAGTGACTATTAAGTCTAATATATATACCCTAGTAAGCTATGGTACTTTTTACTTTGGGAAGGTACCATCTGTGCAGTCTGCAATTTTGTTGAAGAAAGATGTTGAATCTATTTAATATTTCTTGAAAAATAATTGATTTCTGTGCATTTTTTTTTCACACTGCATCAAATTAAGGTTGATTACGTCGATTAAGCATCATGAGGTGGCGCGTGAGGGGTGGTTCCCTATTTTTTTATTTATTTAATTTTGTTGTTGCTGGGAGTTGGAACCCTATTAGTTAGGTTGCTTAATATTTACGCTAAGTACTCTTTAAAATACCAGAATAGGGAGGATGGTGTAGGTCTAAGTTTATTAGATTGATCAGTATTGCTGAACTATGAAATATTTTTTTTGTATACAGGTATAACAGAATAGCTTTAGTGTAGTTGTTGTTTTAAACTTGAGTATGAACTTGCAGACTTGCAAAATGCAGCAAGATATTTTAAAAAACAGTTTTGTTGATTAAAAAACACTATATCGGATTCATATCGGTATCGGCAGATATCCAAATTTATGATATCGGTATCGGTATCGGACATAAAAAAGTGATATCGTGCCATCTCTAATATATAGATATATATATATATATGATCACAAAGCTGCACAAATTGCATATAGGTTTAGAAAAAGAGGAACAAGAGAGTTGCATTTTCCATGAAAAAAACTAAACAAGTGTGTCACCATTTTAATTGCGCTACTTTCTGTAAATTTAGCTTTTCGGTATGAATACTCAAACTATTCTTTTGACATGTTCTCTAATGAAACTTGGGTGGATATGTATTTATAGCTTATAATCCACCTGTTTCTCAATGTTAAGCAGACTAATGTACTGTTTGAAGACACTGTAGATGTGGTATGAGGCAACTATGTTTCAAGGAGATCTGTGAATTTTAGGGAGGACAATTTATGTTGTATATTTGTTATTGTAACTTACAGTATGAATACAGTTATAATAAAAAGTCACTATACTAGCAAATCTAAAAAAAACAACTAATATTGTAAAAGTTTGTTGTTGTTTTTTAAATTTCAAATAACTTAGTACACTTTACATTTTAAAATTATGTCCTGAATTCATTACATGGTGAAACATTGCAATTTTTTGTTTTAATTGTGTTGATATGGATTTTAGCTCATGAAAATCTGAAGATTACTATTCAGTCAGTGTAAATATTGTGCATGTCTCAGTCTAGTTCAATACATGCAACCACAATCATGGGAAAGACTGCTGAGTTGACAGTTGTCCAGATGATCATCAACGCCCTCCCCAAGGAGGGCAAGCCACAGGAAATCATTGGTTAAAAAAAACTTGCTGTTCCCAGAGTGTTACATGAAAGCATATTAATGGTAAGCTGACTGAGGGGGGAAAAATGCGGTAGGAAAAGTAACTGGGATGACCACAGCCTTGAGAGTAAAGTTGAGCCAAGAAATTGGGTGAATTTCACAAGGAGTGGACAGAGGCTGGTGTTAGTGCATCAGGAGCCAACAAAGCACAGTCTTTGGCAAAGGAGCTACAACTGTCGCATTCATAATATCAGTCATATCCTGAATCGGAGACAGTATCAAAGGAGACTTATGTGCTGAGGAGAAAAAGAACTGGACTTTTGCTCAGGGGGACAAAATCCTCTTTTTAGGTGAAAGTAGAAGTTTATTTGGGAACTTAAGTTCTAGAATCTGAAGAAAAACCATAGAGGCACTGAATCCAAGGTGTTGGAAGTCCAGCGGGACGTTTCCACAGTCTGATGATTTGGGGTGCCATTTTTTCTTTTGGTGCTTTTTGTGCTTAGTCCAGTCAAAGTCAGTGCAGCTGTCTACCAGATTTTTAGAGTACTCCATGCACACATCTGCTGACAAGCTTTATGGTGATGCTGGTTTCCTTTTCCAGCAGAACTCATCACCTGCCCACAGTGTCTCATGCCAAATGCCAGAAAGTTGATTCTATTCATCTAGTTGTAGTGTTTTTAGTGGGAGAAACATTTTGTCACTCATCTAAGTGACGAATGCTCCAGATGATCATGGATGATTGAGCATGCATCAAGACTCTGCTACCAAATGGTTTGGTAACCATGGCATTACCATGCTTGACTGGCCAGCCAACTCTCTATTGCATCTGACCTTAACCCCACAGATAAACTATGAGGAAGACAAGAAACACCTGAACCAAAAATAAAGACAGGCTAAAGCCGTGCTTGCGGCACTGCCGAAGTGTTCAGTAACACCTCAGCAGTGCCACAAGCTAATTGCTTCGATGCCACACTCCACTGATGCAGTATTTAGTGGTAAAGGAGCTCAAAGTATTGTGTATTAATGAACGTACTTGTCAGAAGTTGGATATTTCTTATGGTAAATTCTTTTTCAATTTGAAAAAATGTTATTAATTTGAGATACTGGATTTCTGATTTTTATAAGCTATGAATTATTGTCATTAAAAAAATAAAACAAATAAGGCTTGAAATATTTGCCTGTTTCGTGTATATAAAATATATGGCAGTGAGTTATGTAAAATTGTATTATGTAGTTTGATCTTAACCATAAAAAATGTTATTTTAATTAACTGTTTTCCTTTCCCCTCTCTTCTTCAGTACAGAGTATGGTTACGGTCAAGTTTCCGTCCCAGTCCATTCAATGACCAGGAGCAGGTGGGTGCCCTGCTGAGCCAGTACACAGAGCAACAGCAGAGCCAGAAGAGGGGAGGTGATCACAGCTGGATAACTGTCAGTGACTACCCATCCATGCGATCCAATGCTGATGCTGATGGTGATGATGAAGGAAGCGGCTGAAACACAAGTCTGGTCATGCCAAACTTGTTCCCATTGCTGCCTGGAAATAGGAAGCACCCACTATTCTGTACTCATTTCCAAATCAACCCTCAGTCATATCTAACCTACATGTATTCATACAACTCTAAAAGCATAAGATAATATCGAGCACTTTTTACTTTATTCGCGTCTGTTTTTTTAAGAAGAGATGGAGGTTGATTTAGAATTGTGCTACAGACCTATAACCACTACCAGTACCCGCCACAGTCCCTTACAACCAAAACAGGGGTATTGGTGCTCACAGACGCCTTACTCTAAACACCTCAGCACCTTAGCCATGATGAGTGATGACCTTTGTTTCCACATGGACTCCTGCAATGTTCAGCTCAGCAGCCTTAATGCCATAATCAACTAACGGCATCTTAAATGAACATTTTGCCTATAGTTATATAAATATCTAGTCTGTTAAATCTCAGTTAAATCTAAAACCAAACTGATGGTTGATTTGATACGTACAAGTTTGCATATCAGCACTGCTTTTTGTGTTTGTAGGTTTGACAGCATGAAATTTGTTGTTACATTCATCCTACCTATAAATAGCTGCAACATACATCATAAGCATTGTACTAGCCACCTACAAAGATCACAAAACAATGAGTTTATCACTGCCTATGTAATTTACAGTATTCATGTTGACATAGTTGGATACTGCTCTTTCAGTATAGTTAGCACTTTCACTTTCATTTGGTTCATCGTAGAGAAAATTCCAAGCTGTGTACACACCACTTGTACCAATATTTGTTACAAAATCTAGTATCAGAAATCCACACCAAAACAACAAAACAAGTCTTTATATAAACTAGCAGAATATTGTGAGGCTAAAAAGAAAACTGTTATCAGTTCCCAGCAATCATTTCTTCTTTGCATTCATTGCAGGGCTGAGAGGACTGGTACTAAGTTATCCCTCACCAGGCACACAGGATTAAAGAAGAGCCAAACCTTTTTAAGTAGGTTGACACACGGAGACCGCACTGTGGACATTACAAATAAACCACTATGAGTGACACCTAAAAATATATTGAAAACAAGGCAAAATGTTCCTTTAAGTTTATTAACAGCAGGTTAAATTTGGGAATTTGAATTTAAAGTATAACTACATATTCAGGATGTCTGTAGTCCAAATGTTAAAGTCTTCCTGATTTTACCGAAGCTCTGATGTTATCTTTTTACTGTGTCAAAACAGATTTTTAAAGAATTTCTGTTTATAGTTTTGTGGATAATGTTTGTTGTCCTAATTGTGTATTTATGGTGTTTTGTTTGTTGTGTTTTATAATGAAATGCAGTGATGGAGAAATAATGGAATTGTTAATAAATCCACCCTATGAAGATAACGGTGTGTCTTTGTCTTTATAGTAAAGCATAAAAAGCAGATTTAGCTTGAGATGTATATTTGAGGATAAAACGTTACAATGGTTAAAATAATGAAATTAATTTCATTTTTTTCCTTAAGGTTTTCATTATTTGACATAATGAAACAAATATCAGTCTAAAATAAGGATTACGTTATGAAGCCAGCCTTCCAAGAAGTGAAGCGTAAGTCTTTCCTTGGAAATTATTCCTGCTGGGCCGGTGGGGTTGCTTCCAGTTTCCTCCTCTAAACAGCAGTATATCATTGAAAGTGTGTATTTACTTAATATTCCTGTACACACCAAGTGGGGTGGGGGGATTTTTGTAATCACATAGGCATGTCCAGACAGGTTAACTGTTGGCAGGATTTCCAGAACCTTACAGTTCAGCAAAATATTAAAATGCTAACTGGAAGTCTTCTCTTAGGACATGTATAATGAATTGAACTGTCAGTGCACCCCAGGGTGGCTGTGGCAACAATGTAGCTTGCCATCACCAGTGTGTGAATGGGTGGATGACTGGATGTGTAAAGCGCTTTGGGGTCCTTAGGACTAGTAAACAAATACAGGCCATTTACCATTTCACCATAACTGAATCCCAACTACATCTACCAAGTCTTGTTTTTTATCAGATGATGAAATTATTTAAATCACTCTACATGTGCATAAAGAATCGAGTATTTAATTAGCTTACTACTTTATTTTTTTGTATTCTACATTTTTGGTGTACACAAATTCATATAAGCCTATGTTCATATAAAAGTGAGAAGCAGATTGATGTTTCTGTTTGAAATCTTAGTTCAAATATGACAGTAAGTGTCAGTTTCTGTAATAAACAGGCACATTAGTCCCTAAATGATGTCACAGGGATTTCATGATGGACAGAGAATAACAGTAAATGTTTTTACTGGGAAAATAATAGTTAATGTTTTGTTTTAATAATACGCTGCGGTTCCCCGTTTTGAGCCTAATATTTCACATATAATCACGATCATTTTAAATAACGGTAACGGTGTAACATCTTCCAGGTGTCTCTGACACATGGAATCAGTCCACCTCACCATCGCACTGACAGCTGACCACTTTTACCTGCACAACCTTCTAAACTTTCTAATCGGAGGATGAGTGGGCGCAGAAGGGATATAGTACCTTGGTCTGGAGAGTAGAAATCCCCTCAAAGCACAAGGTAACTTGTGACTTTACGGGTTTATTCATAGCGCCGCGTCCACGCAGCTTTTAGCGTAGGCAGTAACTTTATAACCATCGTCTGTGTCAGGCCATTTCTTGTAAATGCCCACGGTTAGAAGAAAAAGTCTTCCGGTATGGGCAGTCTTACTGAAGCGTCAGTACTCGTCATTGGTCAGAGTGTGGCAGCGTTGTCAAATCCTACCACAGATTTATTCATTCATGACACGGGGCACGAAAAAGTTTAAAGGCATGCGTTTCGGAGAGCTCACTTGATTAAATCTGACAGTGCGCATTCTATCAAGATCACAACCCCGTGCCAAGAGCTTATCTACCTGTCAATCTGTAAGTGCCTTTGATTTTAATCTCTCTTTTTAAAAAAGACGATAGCGCTTTATAAACTTCGGCTCGAATAAGACATTTTCATAATATCTTAAAGAAAGTTAACTTATACTATTTAACGAACTTTACGCGACATTTTCCACATATAGATATAAGCGCGCCATCTAAAAAGAGAGTTTCCACCATCAAGATGTCAAACACGGGAGGTCGGCGACTGAAGCAGTGGCTGATTGAGCAGATCCAAAGTGCGCAGTATTCTGGACTCCTGTGGGAGGATGAAAGCCGCACTATGTTCCGAATTCCATGGAAACACGCAGGAAAACAGGATTACAACCAAGAAATAGACGCATCCATTTTTAAGGTTTGTCTCATTTTGCCCCATTTAAAGATTGTTTTGTTTTTTGTTTTGGTTTTTTTGCGGCTAAAACCAGAACTGGTGTGATTCTTAAAGCTGTCCAACACTTCTCCTCTTACTGTAAGGCTGATTCTTTTGTGTGATTTAGACTATTAAAATAATTTTTCACTTTTTTTTCTTTTTGTCCTTTTTGTGCATTTTTACCTTAGAGTTATTATCTTATGAAGTGTCGATGCATTTTAATGCATTGTGGTGTAGCTATATAACTTAGATTTTCTTTCTTTCATTCTTTTTTCTTTCTTTCTCAAGAACAGTTTACAAAAATGATGTACATGTCTCTTCTTAAATTCTTACGGTTTAATCCAGTACAATCATATACTTTTCTTTGTATCCTCAAGGCCTGGGCTGTGTTTAAAGGCAAGTATAAGGAGGGGGACAAGGCTGAGCCTGCAACATGGAAGACCAGACTTCGCTGCGCCTTGAATAAAAGCCCTGACTTCGAGGAGGTGACTGAGAGGTCACAGCTTGATATTTCTGAGCCTTATAAAGTGTACCGCATTGTTCCAGAAGAAGAGCAAAAACGTGAGTTTGTGTTATCTCACAGTACACGGCATATCTCACAATACACTCTGTTATCTCTAGCAGTTAGCAAAATCACTTTTTCATTTGTGATTAGAACTGAGAGCAAAATACTTATTACAGACTGTAGTTCCTATAGCAGTGAATAATTAAAAGAGTATATATGTACTTTGAACCGACTCATTGTGTACTATTCTTTCACCCACAGACGGTAAAAGTTCAGTGATGGCTGTGACAGCTACCACCAGCTCTGGTGAGATCACAGATATGGACTGCAACCCCGAGCTAGAAGAGCTCATTAAAGAGGTGAGATGTTGTCTAACTTTAAAGTCTTTTTTTCATTCCACCCCACCTCCCACATATATTTAGATGCACTTAGCCTTTATTGTCACTTAGCTTTCTTGTCACTTTTTTTCCCCCTTACCACACTGTGCCGTCTCCTGCAGTACTTCGCGCACTTCACGGGGTTCACACTTGTTACACTCAGCATGAAAACCGTCCCACTTCTTCACAGCTGTAAAGTGTACAAAGGTGCTTTTGATAACATCTTATTATATTATTGTCCTTTTGCAGGAGGAAAGCTGTAGCATCCAAGCCAGTCCAGAATATTGGTCCCAGGGCAGTGTCAATGGTAAGATTATACTTTGTACCCAGTTTACAATGCAACACACAGCTAGATTAAATGAAGCTATTCACAGCACTGGGTCTTTTGTTTCAGCCTTCATATATCACACTGTTGTTGTGACACCACTTTTGAGAGACATAAGTTTGAATTTATTCACAAAATAAACTCAGCGGAAAACTCAGTGTCTCTGCATTTGTGGGTGCTAAATGGAGGTTATTTACTTGACTGTTGAATTCTGCAATGGAAGAATTGACTAACATCCTGTAAAACTTTGCTGACTCTTGTGATTATTTCTTCGTGAGATTGTAATAGAGAAATGGCATTTCTGATGACGCAGCAAAGTAAAGACATGACACTGTGGTTGTGTCCACTGCCTTGAAAAAAGGCCTTAACCCACCTCTTCCTCCTCTAATTCACAGCTTTCCCACTGCATCAGGAACCTTTGCCATCGAGCAGTCTCAGTTCAGGTATTTGCTTATTGTTATCCATGACCTTACATCATCTACTTGTAAACAAGCTTTCAGCTTCCATATTTTTGTTACATTTGTACGTATTTGTTTTCATTTCTGAATCTGACCAAATGTTTTCTTCTATAGCCCTCTGCCAAATGATGATCAGTTTTTACTATGGAGGAAAGCTGATGCACTCCACACTGGTGACTCATCCTGAAGGATGCCGAATCTCTCCGCAACATCCCCTGGGTCGGGGTGCCCTCTACAGTTCAGACAGCATGCAGAGTGTTTATTTCCCCCCTGCTGAACTCATTGAGTTTGAACGGCAGCGCTATGTCACGCGCAAGCTTCTGGGCCACCTGGAGAGAGGTGTATTGGTCCGTGCAAACCAAGACGGCATCTACATCAAAAGGCTGTGCCAGAGCCGTGTCTTCTGGAGCGGATTGGGAGATGTGGGCTCGCAATATGGCTCAATGCCTGGCAAACTCGACAGGGATGCTGTTGTCAAGATCTTTGATACAGCAAGGTTTCTTCAAGGTGAGGCTCTATATTGGTTCCATATTTTGGATTTACAGAAAAATACAGCTTTGTTTTCTATTTCTTTCACTTAAAGGAAGTAAGACTAGATACTGGTAATTTGCGAAGATTATCTAAACAGCCGTTCGTTTGTTTTATATGCTCCAGCTCTACAGCTGTACCAGGAGGGTCAGATTCCTGCTCCTGATCCAACAGTGACTCTGTGTTTTGGAGAAGAGTTGCATGATCACAACAGTGCCAAAAACAAACTGATCATCGTCCAGGTAAGACGTGTGAAATGATAACATGTTTCACTCAGAGTGCTGACTAGTAAAGCATTAGAAATATCACTTTATTTTTGAGCCTTGATAGTTTTTAAACAAGAGCTAGTTATGGCTTTATTCTGAGAAAAAACTAAAAACATAATTTTTGGGGTTTTTTTTCTCCTCATGGCAGATCACTTCAGTGAACTGCCAGCACGTGCTTGAGACAATGAACATGCGTCGTGCCCAGCCTTATTGCAACAACCCAAACCTAGAGATGTCTGATGATGCGGCCACTGACCAGATGGCTCGCATCTACCAGGATCTGTGCAGCTACAGTGCTCCTCAAAGGCCAACTTACAGGGACAACATGCCAATCACTGCCTAAGATGTGAGCAGTAATACCTGACAAGAGCTCTTCAGCTTGCTCTAAACTGAATACAGAACATAAGAAGAACATTCTTTGCTTTTCTAACACACGCTGGCGAGCCAAACGTGAAAGAGCACATTTCTTCTTTGACTATAAGACTTTAAAGCTGAAGCTCCATATTAGAAAGTCGACAAATTTTTCTATACAAGTAATGTTTACTTTTGTGTAAATACAGGGCATAACTCTGCCTAACGTCTGATTCATTTTTGTAAGATGTTTTTTTATTATCCAACTTAAGAGAACAGGTAGCATATTCATGCATGTTCAAATACTGTATTTCCTACAACTCAAGTCTTTATAGATACAAATCTTTCGTATCTATAAAGATTTCTATTCAAAGTCTTTTTGCAAAATGGCAGCAGTTTGATATATAAAAGCAATTTAGTTTGCTACACTGAATTTTATTTTTGATATTCTATCTTTTTCGTACTTTTTGAGTTTCTTTCTTGTTTGACAACCAGCTGAATAAACAACCAAATTTTTATCAAGTGTTGAGTTGATAAAAGTTGCATAAAGTTTTAGATGCAAAGTGGCATTTAATGAAAGATAGGTTTTACTATCAGACTTTTTAAATGATTGATCTTTAGTTCAACCTTTTGTAGACCGTGTTTCAAATAAAACCTTTTTTACTGAACTACATTTGTATTCATTTGTGTACAATCATACTTATGTGTTGTTTAAAAAGGACTATTCTATTTTGCAAAAATGACCTGTAGAGAAAGTACTATTGTTCAGATCAAGGAAATTACATGAAATAATGATATATGTGTTAAAATGATGCCAGCATATTCTCAAAGCACACTGTAATGAAACCAGGGATTCCATTTTATTATCCTATGCTTGGTAGTCCAGGAATGGTTGGTATTGCAAGCTAAAGTACGCACAATCTAAGCACTTATTGAATTTCCTTCATTTTTTTGAGCACTATTTCAGTGACAGTTTGTCAAAATGGAGAAAATAGAAAGAGAGGCAATCTTACCAGTGTAGAGAACAAAAACTTAGTCCAAACTACTCACAGTTTATAACTAGTATGAACTCAAGCCCTACTCACACAGGCCTAGAGACTGGTCTGGAACACTGTAACAATGGTTTCCCTGAAAATGAGTTTCCCTGACCAGTTGATTAGCTGGAGGTTCCTGGCTGTCACCAGTTGAAATCAGCTCCACAGAGGGTGCTGTGCCAAAAAGCTACCTTGTGATTCATTCAAAGTTTGCATGGAAACACTAACTTGTCTGCAAATACTTGCTAGTCACTCTTCAAGCTATAGTAAAATTTTAAAAGGTGCAGCTTTTGAAATGCTTTGGTTGCAGTAGTGAGACTTAGCTTTTACTTTGAAAGCAAAAGGTCTATTAGTAACTGCAGCAACCTGCTATGAATCAAAGCAATCACAAGGAGGTTTTATGTCTTTGCAACCAATTTCATGCAAACAGCTTCTACCAGCCTCCAGCAGCCACTTATCAATTGGTTACGGCCACACTTTTCCCCAGCAACTGGTGGTTACTAGATGGTTGCCGACAGGTTGCCTGTGTGACTAAAGCTTTAAATCAGTTTGCTGTAAACTTTGTTAAGTGGTTTACCAAAACCCTTGTGCTCACTTAAAACAAATATTCCCACGCTAAGGTTAAGAGCTCCACAGGGTTCTTTGCTAGGACCAGTTCTGTTTGTATTATACATGCATTCCTTAGGCAGTATTATTAGCAGTGATAGCATACATTTCCACCTCTATTCAGCCCAGCTTTATCTATTCTTAAAGCCAGACGACACATACCAATTAGTCAAACTGCTTGAATATCTTAAAGACCTGGATGGCCTCTAATTTTTGGCTTCTAAATTAAGATAAAACTGAGGTTATTGTGCTCGGGCCTTAAAAATCTTAGAAATATGGTTTCTAACCAGATGCTTTAAATCGCATTACTTTGGCCTCCAGCAACACTGTGAGGAATCTTGGAGTAATTTTGACCAGGATATTTCCTTCAGTCTGCATATTGAACAAATATGTAGGATTGCTTTCTTCCATTTGCACAATATCTCTAAAACTAGAAACATCCTGTGTTAGAGTGATACTGAAAAACTAGTTCATGCATTTATTACTTCAAGGCTAGACTACTGTAGTTTGTTATGAGCAGAGTATACTAGCTTCTCTTCACGAGCTCTTTGTTAAATTCAGAATTGAATTTAAAATCGTTCTTGTCACATACAACGTCCGTTGAAGACCTCGTAGTACAGTATCACTGGAGACAGTCACCCTCTCTACTTTTAAGATTAGGCTTAAAACTTTCCTTTATGACAAAGCATGTGGTTAGGGGTGGATCAGGTGACACTGAATCCTCCCTTAGTTATGCCGCAATAAGTCTAGATTGCTGGGGGCTTCCCATGAGGCACTGAGTATTTCTTCTTCACTCACCTTTTTCACTCACTATCTATTTATAAACCACTCTGCATTTAATTATTAATTATTAGAATCTATGACTCTTTTCCAAAGAATGTCTTTGTTCTCTCTTCCTGTTAAAACTGAGTTTTTCCTTTCCACTGTTGCCAAAGCACTTGCTCATAGGGAGTCATATGATTGTTGGGTTTCTGTATTAATGTAGGTTACTTGCAATAAAAAACAAAAACAAAAGAACAAATTAAAAAACAGCAACTTTATCCTAAGATCAAAGTAATGAGCCTCATGACCTTAACTATGCCAAAGCTACAAGTTTGGAGCGTGTGGCTGTTCAGTTCTGCTAACTGGAGTTCTTCTTCTTCCATATGTTTACACTGTTGGTGTCTTTTGGATTATTTTTAATATTATAATCTTAGAAATAATATCACTGGGGTTTTTTGTGTTGTTTTGTTTTTGGTGCATACTTATTTGTAGGAATGCCTCGACAGTCTATGGATGCAGCTTGCTAACCAAGCTTGTTAGTATTAGCTAATAACTTAGCATTTCACCCTGTCATCTAAATAGGGTTATTTCTGGCTCCAAAGAACAAGATGCTGGAGGCAATAACACTAAAGTTGAAACTTCCAATGGGAATTCACAAACCAGTAACTGACTAGGCCGCTTCCATCTTTTATATACAGGTTATGACTTGATTCTACACCCAAATGGTAAACTGATACCAGACATTTATTTTTGGTATCACAATCTGATACCAAAAACAAAAGCAAAATTAGTGTTTGTGATGAATTACCCACCTCATGTAAGTTTCCAGGCCTCTAAACTGTACTGAAACATAAGTTGACCACTAGTGCATGTCAGTTGGGAAATAACAAACAACAAACAATAATCTTGGTCATTATTTAGTATAGACTTTAGAAACTGAAAAAAAAAATAGGAATGTATGTATTTTAAAATGTTTACCTACAGTAACTGCAAATGATTGTGAAGATAAAGTGATTAAAAACAAATAACATATGAGGACATAAGGATCCATATACACTTCTTGTGAAACAACACTTAACCATGTTATTGAGTTTGAAAATTGTTAAATCATTATAAAAGCAACTACCCATGAATCTTGCCACTTACTTTGTCACAGTGACAGCAGCAAAAGTATATTACTACTAAAATGGTCATTTACTATGAACAAACAATGTTTATGGCTCTGGCTTAGAAATGATGAAACTAAGACGCAATCTGAAACTAAAAGAGGGATCTAGACAACATATGTCAGGGAATCTCTCAACTGCTCCTTCCCCACACACACAAACATCTTCCCAGTGAGTAATGATGACAAAAGACAGGAAGAGAAGGAATTAACTGCTACCATTAAATGAGCAAATGATTCCCAATAAGACAATGACATTCATTCTTCTTCTTCATCTACTTCTTGTTCTGTGTTTCACACAGTTGGTCACTGTGGGCCATGATTGTATCAGACAAGGCGTTAAACTGGGTATATGGTGTCATTATTGGTAGGGAAGTGTGTACAGTATGATTAAATTAAAGCATCTTGGATAGAGTGATAGTGGTTTTCAGGGGGGCTCATGTAGAGCATCTGCAGTGATTTCTATCAGAGAATCATGTCTGTTTTTAACACAGTGTCATCCAAGAGATCTCTTGTAATTATGTTATTTTGATGTTAAATAACCAGTCAATTTCATCATTATTGAATTAAAATTCAAAATAAGCATGTACACTATTGAGCCTCTTCATTAGGTACACCTATTCAATTGTTAATGCAAAAATGAAATCAGTCGACCATATTGCAGCAAGTCAGTGCGTTTAGGCATGCAGGTATAATAATGAAGTGACTGGACTTCAGCAGTTGAAACACACCATCAGAATAGGGAAGAAAGGTAATTTAAGTGACTTTGGATGCGACATGGTGTTGATGCCAGATGGGCTAGTCTGAGTATTTCAGAAACTGCTCATGTACTGGGATTTTCCCACACAACCATCTCTAGGGTTTACAAATAATGGGCAAAAAAAAAGAAAGACAGAAAAAAAGGAGAAAATATAGCAGCAGATCTGTTTGCGAAAATGCCTCACAGGTCAGAGGTGAATGGCCAGATTGCTTTAAGCTGTTAGGAAAGCAACAGTAAGTAAAAACACCACTCATTACAACCAGGATAAGCAGAAGAACATTTCTGAATGCACAACTTGAAACAGAAGACCATGCTAGAGGCCACTTAGGTCAGCTAAGGACAGGAAATTGAGGCTTTAGGATGTTGTGCAAAAAGGGAGATTGGCATGGATATGCAGCAACTGTGTGATGACTGTGTGATGCCGTCATGTCAGGATGGACCGAAATCTCTGAGGAATGTTTCCAGCACCTTGTTGAGCATATTGCATGAAGCACTTCTGAAGGCAAAAGGCAAAGTGTATCTAATATAGTGGCCAGTGTTTATAGTTTCCAAAACAAACAAAATTTCAGCTTCAGCTCTGCTGTTTTGTACTTCCAAAGAAAATCAAATATCATGTTAAATTTAATTCCAGATCACTGCATTTAATCACATACATTTTCAGGAATGTTGATGGGTCCCTGTGACATGAAAATTATTAGTACACACACAGTTTGTGTGTGTATGTATTTTCGGTTCCCTAATACGAAAAGCATTGGTTACTATGGTAGTCATTGTATTGTACTCACTCACTACACCATATTGTGCACATATATTGTTTTCATTAAGTTAAGAACCTAAAGTAAAAGAAAAAGTAGTTCAAAGTGGAATTTACAGGAATAGAGAGAGAACAAATACGTGTAAATAGACCAAAAAGCAAGTTTTGACAAATAAGCAATAATTGCAATCATAAACATAAACACAGACCACAAGTACAAGCCATTGGTTGAAAAGAATAATTATAGACCCAACATCATACATTTTTAGTATGTAGATGCTTCTGGGTACCAGGGATGGGTAAGACTTGAAATAGCTTTTAATAATGACAAGCAGATTTGCTGCAATGACTCACACAAAAATCACCCAATTAAAGGAGTCATGTGCTCTTCATATGACATCTCTGGATAAAACCTTTCACTTAAATTAGAATATTGAATGGTTCATTGAATAAAAACACAGGTGGAATACTGTGTCTGTCTGTGTGTGCTTGTGGTTATTTACATGGGGGAGTACTGTCTAAGTTCCACAGAACAGGAACTTACTTCAAAAACTGTCACAGGAAACTGATTTCACCCCCTCCACCCTCAAATACCTTGTTAGACACTAGAAGAAACTAATTTATATTTTTTTAGGTATTTTGCACTTTCTTGTGATTATACACATGAATGACAAATGAGTGTCAGTTTAATTTGAAAACATGCTCAGTCCATCCAGAACATCAAAGTTTAATGAGGCTCTCCCCAGCTATAGCCTTCTTGAAGCTTTAAAATGTGATAACTCTGCTTGGGATTAATTATTTGCAAGTTCATCTAGTTTTTCTCTCTGTTGGTAAAGATTATTTTAGTGTTTATTGTTCTGCTGAAGTGTCAGCCACATTGTTAAACTGCTAGATAAACACATATTATTACTTTGTCAGCATTTACAGAATATGCTTTTAGGAAAAACTGTATAGTAAATTTGCAGCTGCACCCAGAAAATAGCAAGGTTAGCCTAAAAAGTGGACAGTAAATCGGTCTAACGGTAAAACTGGTAGCATGGCTTTTCAGTTCTACAGGTTACTGTTGTTGTTTCTTAAAATGTCTGGCATTGAACTTACAGAGCTTTTAGGAGTGCTGCCAAGCAGATGTCACCTTTTTACAGAGCTAGTCTGCCTGTTTCCCCCTCTTTCCTGTCTACCACTAACTTCTGATTCTTGTAAATGAAGAACCATGGTACAGTATAAATATGTGCACGTTCCATGTTCCATATGCACAGATCTGACTCACAGGGAGTCAAATCTTTGCACTTCATGCTTTCACTCAAAGCTTTACTTCACTTCTGTATTTCTGTTTGGAGAGTCTAAAAACTGCAAACGCTGTCCCTCTGCAATATGAATTCGACTCCTCCAATTACCATGATTGTCTTTGGAGGCCTTTACAGGAAGAAAGAGAGGCCCTTAGTTTCACCAAGAATGTATGTTTGATAAAAACATACATTCATGATCCATTCTACAAATTTGAATCAAAAGATTGAAATATTGTGCTTTGTACTGTTTCAACAACGATTTCATCCAAAGCAGTTCAAAAATCTTGAGTCCACCCTCATGCTGTTATATATATATATTTTTTTAGGAAAATGGTAAATAGATGTCAATTTACTAAAACAAGTGCAAACACAGAAATATAGTATATAAGCTAAAAAACATAATTTGTGCAATTCTGGGCTGCTCTTTGTTCCATTCTCTGTTAATAATGTTCAGTAATGGTGAGCTCCGGGCACTGGGAGGCCAATTCATGACTGACAGTGTCCCATTGTATTTTTCTGTTCAGGTATGCTTTTAGTGCTTTAGCAGTGTGTTTGGGACTACTGTCATGCTGACAAATGAAGCCTTAATCAGATGCTTTCCAGACGATGATATACCAAGTTTACAGCTCTTTGGGAATCACCACGTTTATAAGTGTGTTATCTTTGACATTTTTCATAGATTTAATTAAAGAAATGCCAGGGAATTGTATATTTTTGTAACAGGCAGCTAGTACCAAAGTCACAAAGAACAGTTGCTTAATTCATTACTCAATGTGTCTACAACATTAGTCATATTGTAAACACAGCACAGTTTAGTCCCCAAAGTCTGCTTGAATGATTCACAGGTCAGTGTTAAATAAAACAAGAAAAACATTCCTGTGAAAATGATCCAGCACAAGTACATGATTTAAAATAAGTAAACACAAACAAACAGTAAACATCAACAAAACAAAAACAAAACAAACAACAACACTTCAGAAAGCAGAACTATTGCACAACACCACTTTCAACAATTACAAGACTGGTCTGTCAGCCTGCCTTATATTATTATTATTATTATTATTATTATTATTATTATTATTATTATTATTATTATTATTAGGCACTTAAATGACCTATCTATAGTTATCTATCTTTAAAGATAGGTACATTACTGGTACTCTGAAACACTGCATTACCTTTATAAATTGGATCTCTTACTTGATCTGTACTCTTGTATTTTGTGTCTCATGCTGTGTTGTGTCTTGTGATAAATATTCTCTTCGACAGTACTGTATAATATGATTTCTTTCCCACTTGAACAGAAATGGCATAGTGGAAAAAGTTTGTCTGGGAAGAGACAAAATCTTAAAACATTAACTTCTGTGAATGATCAATTTTATTTTAAGTGTTTTTACTTCTAAAGCACAGATTCTTGGAACTGCTTCTATCCTTTCACTTATGTTGAAAAACTAAAAAAACCCAAAACATTGCTGTGTTGACATGGCAGGATCTGCAGGGTGAGCAGACGGAAGAGAAGTAGACAAATGTTTCTGTGTGTTTTCTGCCAAGGGACGCTTTTCTGCTCAGTTTTTCAGTGTCTGCAGTATGGTTCTTGTCGCATTGCAACATCTCTTTGTGGCGTCTGAGGCTTCCCACAATAAACCATTAGAGACTGATGACAAACAGAAGTAATGTTGCTATCATACGCAACCATGCCCATCTGCTGTAACATTTCAATCTGTGCTCTATATAGACGCTTAAAGGAAGCAGTTCTTCCCGTGAAAATCAGCGCTTCAAGGAAATTAAGCAAAAGAGGAATTACTACGATTTGAAAGCTTTCTCTGATAGACTAAAGAAATGATTTTTTCTTGTTTTTTTGTTGTTTCCTGATTTCTCTCTAATGCTGACTCCTCACTTATTGTGCGGAGGTTGGCTGCAGGCTCAGCACTGACCTTTAAATTAATTTCCTTTTTTTCTTCAGTGTTTGTATCAGCTGTAATGTAATAGACACAGTCATAAGGGGCGATCGTGGCTCAAAGTTCGTCTTGTAACCGGAAGGTTGCCGGTTCAAGCCCCAGCTCGGACAGTCTCTGTCGTTGTGTCCTTGGGCAAGACACTTCACCTACTGGTGTTGGCCAGAGGGGCTGATAGCGATATGGCAGCCTCACTTCTGTCACAGAACTGTAGCTTATAGTTACAGTGTGTGAATGTGAGAGTGAATGAATAGTGGAATTGTAAAGCGCTTTGAGGGCCCCGAAAAGCGCTATATAAATGCAATCCACTATTATTATAAGTTCTAATGAAAAATATCTTCATGCACCACGTCATTTTATCATTTGCGGTCTGGTAGATTTTTGAAGAATTATGTAAAAGAGCCTAATTATAGGACTTATTCTTAGCCCTGAAAGGTGAGCTAGTCAGGGTGTAAGAAATGTCTCAGTGGGAAGTTATGATTTACATTGAACAGGTTGTGTAATGCAAGTTGTGCTGCTGAAGGCGTTGGTGGTGTCTCTGGGGAGAACACTGGTTTAGACTCAGTGTGGGTGAGATGAGAATAGGCATTCAGAGAGGAACTGGGAGAGCACTGAGGACACTGTGAGTGGAGAGACAGGTGGACGAGGAGCCCACATCCTGGGACACAGGGAGAAAGCCACCTAACCACACACACATTGTGTAGACACACACACACACACACACACACACACACACACACACACACACACACACACACACACACACACACACACACCTACGCACACTCATACGCATACACAAATGCACATGTACATCCACACACATGGTAGCCACTTATCTAGGATCATATCCTCTAATCAGTATCAGTTCATGTCCTTCAACCCAAAAGTCCCTTTAGTTACACACCTATGGTGGTCTTTTGGGGGGGAAAAGAGTGGGGGTGGAGAGCTGGGTGGGGTAAGCTGCTAATGTATTTTGAACAAAGAGCAGTAAAAACATTCAGAAACTGATATTCGGATTCTTGTTGTTTGATCAATTTCATAATGAAAAGAAAACAAGACTGTTTAATAGAATCATACACCCACTGGAAAGTGTGTGACGCAGGAGGAAAAAAAATTGACATGCAAAAGTGAAAATAAGGAACTTTACAGATTTATAGGAAAGGGTTTTATTGTAAGGCACCATCACTTTCAAAGTATTCAAAGGTTACAGTCGATTTGCTACATCGGCGCGTGTCGTTTTATTGCTTTTTAAACATTTGCTAGACAAGCCCCTCATTCTTTGTGTATGCACGTTTCCTTTAAATATCTGACATGTGACTTATCTAACAGGCATTTGTATCAACAGCTGACATTTGTGGTAATTTAAAAGAAACCCTGTAAGCAGATTAAATTGAAAATTATCAGCGATCAGAGGCTTGGGTTAAAACACCTTTTAACGACATATGTAAATGCAGTATTTCTGAATCAGTGGGTGAAGGAACAGCTGAAAATTGCATCACTCCACGTCCTGTTTGTTGCACTCTTTGACAAGAGTGATCCCCGACCGCCTGATTTGTTTCTGGACAGGAAATACAGAGAGAAGCCCAGAAAGAAGATCCAGCAGTCAACTTCTCCCCTAAAAAAGAGGAACAGCTGCTCTACAGGCGTGCAGTGGCAGAGTACAGAGAAGTGGTTTATGGGACTAAAACTTGAATGGGAGAGAAACGACTAATTTATGATGAGAATGACAAATGTTGATTGTTTTTAAAACATTGACTTTTTTCAGTTTGAAACTTACCTATATGTCAGCTTTTCCGAGTGCCAGAATTCACAGGCCTTATACATGACCTTTAGAAACGATTTAAGTGAGACAGGTTGGATTCACACTGTAACTGTTTTAAAAATGTGTCTAAACAGTTTTACAACAGTTACTAGAAAGAATGTTGGATTTCTTGATATCAGGCAAAATGAGACTTCCTTCTCAACTTTCATCAAGTTTATTTTTTCACAATATTGTTTGGAGCTTTTGATGTTGCCACTATCCGCAGCAGCAAATGGCATAAGCTGCTACTGGAAACATACTGATTCGCGTTTAACTACAGAAATACATGCATAGTATGTGAATAAACAACATTCATGCATGATCTTTTTCTGTTTCATGTTCAAGAGAAGCAAAACTTATCAACACGAAAAGAAGGTGATGGATGTCGAAATGAAGGGGAACGCCAGGGTGGGGTAACAGTCCCAGAGGAACCAGAGCTAGGCGAGCATAAGAGGTATATTGACATGAACCTCACAGCTCAGTGCTCTCTGTCTGAGCATGTGTATGTGTATGCAAAGCACAAAGGTGACGGGATGTGGGTAGCCAGAAAGGTGATAGCAGAAAAATACCTGTGAAACAGACTTTCAATACAGATATTTTGACATCACTCTCTCTAGATATGTACAGTCTTGACAATATTGCTTTATTTTATCAGTTACATGCAAAAGAAGAATACAGCCAGCACTGTTTGCAAACAGACAATTTTATATTACTTTGACGATGAATTGATCATTTGTAATTATTTCGTTTTTGCATGCATGCATGCATGATCTGTGGTGGATTACATTTAACTCCATCTTTGATTGAGGAACAGGACCTTTGTGGTTTTAAACCATGTTTCCAACTATATCGTTGGACCGACTGCATAAGTCACATTGATTACACAACCTCTCTCAGAATAAGAAGCCACACATGGGCCAGGCAGCAGGTGCTGCTGTTATGGATTATTTAAAGTCGCTCTAAATCGGTTCCAGTACAGCTGAATGAGTCTGTGGGCCAAGCTGTCTGTCGACCACAAGCCTTAGTAGAAAGTACAGTCACATTATGCACTTCCCTCTTTGAAATACCATAATCCATACATGTCCATCACATGACCAAGGTGGAATTACCTGTTAATGCAGTTGAATTAAAAATACAAAAGTGCTAGATCTGTTAGAAATATTGCATAGTTATGGGTTGTGATATTGTGAACATAGTACACTTATAACAATGTATTCATGCATAATAAGCACTTTTGAGGGGGGATTGAAAGCAAAATATGGCACACAGGAAAAATTGAGAAGAATTTGCATTTTTAAAAGCAGAAACCCAGTGAGGGATTCAAGTGTATTTTTATCACGAGATTTGCATGTTGCCGTTCTCTGCCGTGCCCCGTCGAAGAAGAGAAAAAGTGGCACCACTGAAGCAGATCCTCTATGGCTAGTTAACCATGATGGTTTGCACAGTTTGCAGTTCACATCAATAGAGAGTGCGCAGGGGAAAATCCTGTTATGTAATTTAGGGCAAAAAGAAAGGTCTAATGTCATAAGAGTGCTCAACGGCATGAGAAGGAAATAGTGAAATTTATGAAAAGAGGAAATATGCTGTTGGTGAAAGATGAGTTATTGGTTATTATTGCACGTTTCATTATGAGTTTGCTTCAAGACGCCAGTGCTGAAAGAAAAAACCGGCAGCTCACCTCAGCTTTCATAGCTTCACATTGCCACCTAGTGGAATCATGAGGTTATGAACTAGCCACACACTACAGCACGGTACATTGGTTTTCGTTTAGTTTAGCTGAAGTACTGATTCAACAATTTAGGTAAAAGTGATAAAGTAAAGGCTCTGAAATTAAAGTAGCTACTTAAAAAGTAGCTACTTTTTGAAGGACAGTTCTTACAGCTTTTGTGTAAATGTAACTGAAGCTCGTTATCTTTGTGCCTCTTTTATCCCTTTGTATGCGATAAGCACTGGTAACGGATAACCCAAAAGGAATAGAGAGTACAGATAAAAAGTAAAAGTAAAAAGTTCTCAAGTAAAGTACAGATACCTGAAAATTCTGCTTAGAGTGTTACTTTACAACTCTGCGTTTAATATGTAAAATCTGTGGAAAACAGTGTCTCATGAAGTTTGTATTATTTCCAAAGGCTCCCCGTATGCCACCGATAACAAACAGGATCTAATTCTTCTTGGCACTGCTTGCCATCTTGATGCACACCACAGATAATTCCATTCCTTCATTTTCCTAAGTGATTCCTTCAGGAAAAGCAGATCATATCTGTCTATGAGCTCTCTGGGATAATTGTTTATTTGTTGTTTCTGCTACATTTAAAGCCTCTAGACGTCACACACGTGACCACCCCCCAGCTATAGATATTTTTCTGTGATTGCTCTGCAAATTATGTTGTGAAAAATTCTTTTGTAAAGTGAGCAGCTGTGGTAATAACATTTCTATGTACAATTTAAGAATGTGATACAATAAAAAAAAGATATTAATTTGCAGTATCTAAAGAAAGTTTCTTGTATCTTTGGTAATGTGTGAATACTTTGCTGGAGAAGTTTATGTTGTCCTTATTACATGTTTTCAACTTTTGAGCTCTTCTCTGGCAGTCTTGTCTGTTGTTATTTTAGGACAAGGTGGAGGTTGTGAATTCTAATCTTTTGCGAAATTAGTCACCACAGAAACCATTGCTATTATATTAAAGTGGAGTATTTGAATCTCTTTAATAGTCTTGCTGACATTATATTGAAAAACAGAACTATGAAGATTAAAACAATTCAAATTTAAAATTAAGTAGATTTTTAAAAATAGTTTTGATGTCGTAGAGTGTTTGACAGTGTGAGATGACTCAACATCTATTTAATATTCTTTCTTGTCTTTTACTATAAACATTTGTTCAATTAATGAGTCATAAAACCAGATGGTGTCGAAGCTCAGGACAACTCAGACAGGTCTGCGAGTCTTTAAGTGGCTCATTTAGAAGCTCATTGTATTATTGAGTCACTCAAAACTATGTCTGTCTCATTTTGTCTTTGTTACACACACACACACACACACACACACACACACACACACACACACACACACACACACACACACACACACACACACACACACACACATGCACAGATACATATATTTTAAAGACTTTCCACACCAAGCCTTACAATGATTTCTACCTCATCTACACCTAATCACTCATTGATCCTAATTGAATACTTGGCAGTGAGCACGGGTGGTGATGGCATGCACTGAACTAAGGGCTCATCAGTCTTAGTCTTTAGTCCTAGGTACTCTGACTTGTCAAGAAAACTAATGGAACAACTTGTCCACATGTCCACTTTATATGTCTGTGAGAAAAGTAGTTAAAGTTGTTTTTCACTGTTATTTTGGGTATGAAATAGAGAGTTCCTTCAAAGTTTGGGGATGTGAGAGTACCTTTTGTGGTTTGACCAATCATGTTTCCATGAGAGAGGGGCTTTTTTCTTGCGCCTCATGTGAAAAGAGGTTTTCGGTTGTGTTTTTTAGAATTTGCAAAATGCTGAGAAATTATTGTAAAACACACTTGACCTTGGATCATAACAAAAGTTGTAGCGGTATCTGTTGAAAGAGAGCAGAGACCATTGGCTGTATCATTCCATTTGTAAGCTCAACATGTGACAAAGGCTGTCTGTAAACAAGCATGAGTTTTAAGTTACTGCACACATATAGTGGCTAAATGCAAGGATGAAGAAAAAAAACAAGCTGCATTTTTGGTTGCCCCATATATGGCAATAGCCATCAGCACAGTATAATATGATATAAGCTTAAGATTTACTCCACCTCTCTTAAGAAGCCAGCTGAAGCAGCTGAGCTCTCAACCCTCTTCATCGCATCCTGGATCCAGGAGCAAACAGCCGGAGAAGAGAAGACCTGGTTCGCCTTAAGCCTCTCCCTTGGGGTGAATTACGATTTCCCGAGTAACGGCGAGCCTGGGGAAGCAGACTGAATGGTCATCCATCAGCCTGGGTGTCTGCATCCTCTGAAACAATGTGTGACCCCTGGGTGCAAAGAGGGTCAGAAGAGGAAGCCTTCCACCCTCATACACACACACACATATGCACACCCATCAATACATACGCCACTCTGCCCTACTCTAAAAAGGACTTCAGAGTAAACCCTGTGGACGTAAGATCACATTAGTTGGCAGAATTTTTAAATCTTATCAGTACTCCAGCAGCACTGTAATACCGCTTTATGCATGGCCAAAAAAGCTCATACATATAGAGTTCACCAGTTTAGAACAAGTTAGAATTTAAGATACAAAAGCAAGCCAAATCACCTGCTTTTTTCAAATTGTGATCCATTTCTTGAAGATTATCTCATTAAAATGTATTCAGTGGAATTCTGGGATAATTTTAATCATAGTTTATTCAGAATCTTTATTGCCAAATGTTTTTTTTTATTGATGTAAAATGTATATAAAGTAATTCAGTCTCACTTCATTAAGTTACACTGTCTTTTATATAGTGAATAGGAACACAATTCTAAATAAGACCCAGTCACACTTTTCTTTAATTAATATTAGTCTTGTTAGTTAAAATAACTGGCTATATTACTCTAATATGTATTTATTTCAAAGTGTATGAATGTGTGGAGTGTAAAAGTACACTTGACTAACTTTTTCTTCTAATATTAATATATGTTTATTTAATATAAAGACATCTTTATATAAGTTATATGATTTACTTATTATCACCACCATCCACAGCGTGGAGGTTGCACAGCTTCTTTGGGGTTTTCCTAATGTCCGAATCAGAAAATACATGACAACAGACAATAAATACACTTTCTGGCTGAGCAATACAGTTCCTAAGAACCCAATGATGACCCCAGCACCAGAGAAAACTGATCATTTATTGGTCTAAAGGTTGTTAATCCCAGCTGGTTGGTGGGAAGGTTTATAGTGCTGTGTAGACCAAGGGATGGAATCTATCTGTATCTCTGTCTGGGAACCTGACAGCTCTGGCTTTAGTCTGCACCCAGACCTCCTACATGCATGTCTCACTGTTTACTGCCCGCCTCACACTCCTCCCTCTACACATCTATCATTTCAGCAGACCACACACACATACGTGACATACACAAAGACAAATACACACATACACATACCCTAACTCAAAGGTTATTATCTCTTGATTAACCTTAACCCAAATCAAAGTCATCATCCTAATAAAAATGAGGCCATAACTCTTACTAACCCAAAGTTACTGTCCTGTAACTTAAAATAAAAGAAAGAAACTTTAACCCTTGACAATTATAGCCTCATCTTTGAAAATATCCTCATACGGAACATCTGAAACTCACTGGGTTCCCACTGGGACTCAAACACATGAACATACTGATTCTAACTGCACCGACTCACTTGCTATTCAAACTCTGACCTGCATCAGTGGGTCCCTTGGTACAGATGTGTCATAGGGAGCCAGATTGGTGCTCATTCCACACGCAATTTCCTGTAATAAAAGAGCAGTTTGAGACGATGAGCTCTGAGCAAGCTGATGCCAGCCAGTGATACCTGCACACCAGGGAATTCTGCCCACGTCTGACCCCCAAAAATTAAAGTGTTGTCTGCATTCCAATGAACATTTACCAAACACTATAAAGTTAATTACACTGGTGTAATATATGGCGTAAAAAAGAGCAAAAGATAACTGATGCATTGATGTTTAATATGTTAGCATGTATGAGGATTTGTATGGGGATGTGCTTGCATGTGAGAGGAAAGCTGTTTCTCAATCTCTGGTCATTAAAAAAGAAGACTGTTAAGGTCAGCTTAAAAAGCAGGAAGAACTTCCGCCCCATCCACCCACCATTTTCTTACTTGCACCATCCATTTATCATTAGTCAGACTGACTACAGCTCCAGGCTTATACACGCTCTAACCACAACCCTGCCACTAACCCTTAAACCCAACATGGCTGCAACTCTCAGCTTTCCCACATTAACCCATTTCCTGGGAGAGCTGGAACAGCATTTTCATGCCCACTCTCAGGAAATTACTCCAATCTCTGACTACAAACATACTCATGTTAGAATCTTTTTTTCCTCTTTTTTAGGCGTCTGTTTTTCTGTGGACTTGTGATCCCCTGGGTTGTTCACATGTCGTATTCAATGCAAGTGTGCATGCTGGTGGGTGATAAGTGACTTTACCTTGTAGGAGGGATTTGTTAGTTCTCTGCTGTCATGCTTACCAGTGGTTTACGGTACACGTAGCACTAAAGCAAATCATTATTTTCAATGGTTATGTTGTTAAAAGACCGGTTTGTTGCAACACAAATCTCTGTTTACTGTGAAGCTATTTATTCTTAACATAAAGACAGATCTGCTTAATCATTCCAGAATTTGAGATGTGTCATCTGATACTTCATTACATCACAGCTCTGTGTGACTCTGCGCTTTTACGTCAGTGTTTTTGAGAAAAAACAAAAACAAATTCAATTTAGATACCAAACAGATTACAGCTGTTCCAAGTGGGAGCAAAACATGTGGAGGCATTTTACCCAACTCCATAGATATTAACCTCATGGTGGAGCTAGAGGAAAAGTCAGGGGGATCATGAAAGTTAGTAGAATAGATTGCCTGCCATGAATTTCTGCAGCTACACTGTCTGTAAAATGCTATGGCATTTAGGCCAGCAGCTGACCCACAGACTGACTTTGCTATCCACTAGAATTGTTACATTTGAGTCATTTCTGGAAACAGCATCTCTCTTAGGCTATTCAAGAGAATCCACAGAACACACTGCCAGTTTTCTTAAGGCCAATTTCTTCGGTAGACAGTTCCAATAAAAACTTGTTGATTGTATGTCATGCTGAATGGTTATCTAAGTATAGGGATGGTTTCTTAAGTTTGAGTGCTGTGAAAACCACAAATAAAATTCCATTTGCCCTCATCCTGGTGTGCAGTGGAAGAAATTTCAGATGCGGGTGCCTCAAAACCTGCAGATATTAAATCTTTTGTTAAAAGAAACAAATAACAAAATGTGTTTTTGCAATTTGGGTGAAAATACCATTTAAATAAATAAACCTATTAAAAAAGCTATGTGCAAATTCTGGTATAAAACTTTCATGCAGTCAATAAAAAATTTAATTTAATAGCTAAATTGATTACAGAAGTATAATAATCCAGTTCTATTTCTGTGAATGAGCCTCATACAAACACAGCCTCGTGTTTCTTTTCTTTCCTTGTGCTGCAATCTCAGAGGGATTACACGATCCAGCAGATTGCTGTCTAACATGAACATTTGCACCAGGTCACACAGACAGGATGTTGATAGTATCTCTGTCTCTCTTTTGCTTTCTCTCAGCCGACCTCCACTTTTGCCCACAGCAGAAAGTTCATCATAAGAAGACTGAAGCGAAAAACAAAAATGAAGATGAGAATATGCACAGGAGCAAATGTACACATGTGAATGATCAAACACAGAAAAAAACGAGATACTTGCTATCTTAATCATCGACCATCGTCCATCTCTGGTTTTACTCATGGTTGCAGAAGACGTCTTCTTTTGAGGAAATTTAGGAAAATCCATTGTTAGGATGTTGAAATTTCATTTTGAGTGTTTACACTATCCATGCACTCTTGTGTAATCTGAAATCTTTGGATTTAGGCAAAACAAAGCAATGCTACACGATAACATATTACTCAGAGTAGCAGCGCAGGACCCCAGAGAACTTTAAATGTTAAGGTGAAATGTTTCACCTTAACAACCATCTCCATTCATAAACAACTGCACACATACATGTTTAGTAATTCTGCTATATTAACATGTTAAACACTTAACTTTAAACCTCAAATTCTCTCTAAAAGTCATTCAGTTTCAAAAACACTTTTTGGCTGGCCGAGCCAAAAACATACTGACTCACAGTCACTGATGCTAAATTAAATTTACACCAGTATAAATATTAGCAGCTCTCACTGCTATGATCAACTTCTGGTTGTTTGCAGCTCGAGGCTTTGTTTTGTTTTTTTTGACCATCTTTCCCATCAGTCTGTATGGTGAATGCAGTATTTTCTTTTTTAGAACCAGGGGGTTTGCGGTTTTACATTTTATTTTGACACAGTGATACCCAAATAGCTGGAGTCCTCTCTTTGGTGGCATCACCGGAGTCTAAGTCGAAGCTCCAATATTTAGTCGTGTTTTTAAAAGTTCTCAATTCTCAGCAGCTTTGTATAAATTTCTCCTCCATGCTCTGACATTAGCTAGAGCATGAGGGTTATGCTGCATTTACTTGCATGCCTCCCGTGGGTTGGCAGCTGTCCAGTGGGCTTAGGACTGCTCAAGCCCCTTGTCGAGTCCGGCCTGTAGGCAGGATCTTCTGGGCCTGATTACAATACTGTCACAGAATGACAGATGAAGGCTCTAAAGAGCTCTATCTTTAGCCCTGGGTAAGGCCGTCACTGCTTCAGCTTCCACTTAAGGGAAGAATGGTGGGACAAAGAGAGAAGCAGATGGAGAGAGAAAATAAGTCACTACATGGGAAGAAAGTCAGCTATGGCACTGGTTTGTTGTACCCAAAAGAATGAGTATGGCATGAAAATCTCTAAAAGTCTGCAGAGTAAAATGCACAAGTGAATATTAATAGTGATTCATTTAAGCATATACCTAGAGCAAGAGTGTCTTCTGTGTCTTCACTCCCTATCACTGACGCACTGCTATTGCTGTCACTGAAGAAGACAAAGCAGAATTTTCCCTGGCCTCCCTCTGTCCGTCCACCTCCCCTCTCAGGCCACTGTTGGTTTAACCCCAGTGGGCAGCAGGCAGGCTTGACAGCACCCAGACACTATCATGTAATTTATGGTACGCTCTGAGAGTGGTGAGGAGATGACCACTCACATCTGACCCCTGCCATCTTATCGGCCACTCATCAAGTAGAGAACACTCAGACTTATCGTCGCTTACTCATTCGTACACCGAGCCAGCATAGAGTATAGCTAGTCATAGCAGTAGGCTGTATTTTTTAGAAGATCGTAAAGACAATGTATGCTTGTAATAGTAGATGAAAAGGATAGTTTATAGTCCTTCTGCTGTTCTAGTTTACAAATGTGGTGAAGTAATAAGCATATAAACAGATATGTATTGTATATTTCAATGAACCAACGAAGTGACATCTGTGAGTTTCATTTAAAGAAGTTCCTTCTGTTATAGTCTACCAGTGACTTTATCATAGCAATGTAGGATCAGTGGCCTCATAATTTATCATAGAAATGATAAAAGACTGGTGCCGATCATTTTATCACTTTGTAGGTTTGATATTGCTACAAAGCAGTTTGTGGATTGGGTGTGTGGAATTGTTTTTCAATTAGCAGCAAACGGTTTTGCAGTGTAGCCTAAATCCTGTAGGGGGCGTCCTGCACTACACTATCACACCTGAGGAATAACCACAGAAATCAGCACTCCACTTTGTCAGAGCTTGGAAAGCTGCAAAAGCTCATTGTCACTCTACCCGTCCAGTTAAACACTCACAGTGGTGTAAGATCTGCAAATACTTCTTCACACAGTAATATCTAAAAACTGAGACCTTTGAAGCATACTTTTGTAAATCTGTCCCAAATTAGGGCTCAGCTTCAAGATGTGAAATCGCTGTTAACTCAACCAGGGTGAATTTTATAAGTATACCTGGTGATTTCTTTCCAACCCAAAGAAAAAGAAACATTTTTTTCCACAGAGTTCACCACAGAACATCTTTCAAAACAAGCACTGGGCTGGGTTTAAGGTGATGTAAACACAAATCTATTTCTGTGGCTATGACACACCATGGTTTCTCTGGAAAGGGAACAGCAGGCCAGCATTACAACAAAGGAGGCCACACAGACAGTGGCGGTTAGAGCATCTCTTTGGACGTAGACATGGACAGAGAGAAGGATAAAAGGAGCGAGGGTAGACCTTCAAAGCCAAGTGCAATACAATACTAAGTTACTGTAGGCCTCAAACCCTAAAACATACACTGCACGTTTAATAACGGGCAAAACAGATTGCTTTGGCTAGTAGTTACAATACCTAGTACTTTCTAAACTGAGTACTTTTTAAAAGAAAAGCAGAACTACCACAGTAAAGAATAAAAAACAATTTGAAGTGCTGTAGAGGAAGAAATGAGCCAGATCACTGTGGTAAAGTCACCCTGACACAGAGACACAAAACAGACAGAGAGCTCTCCCTCGTAAACTCAGCAGTGAGTCTTCAGCAGTTCATCTCAAACCAGCACATTCAAATGCAATGAAGCCTTTTCCACTTTATAAAGATACTTTAATATGTGTGTGAACACTGAGCCATAGAAGGAATCTAATCTGTGTGCGTACCTGTGTGAACGTTTTATCAGTAGTAGAGCTTCTCTGGCCCACCACTGTGCAGGGATCGATCAGACAGCAGACAGCTGAGGGCAGATGTTACCCGACACACTCCTCCTTTCAGTGAGGCCTGGCCCACCCAATTTACTCCATCAATCAATGGATTGGGTGCCAAAAACTCTCCTCCCTAATCCAACAACCTCCCTCCCTCCCCAAACACGCAAACACATCACAACAGCTCTTGCTCACTTACACTGCAGACCAAGTTGTAGCTCATCTCTAAAGAGCAAAGGTGATTAAAGGGTGTGGTGTGTGGTAGGATGAGGCACGCTGTCCCCCAGAGACACACAATTATAAATACATTTAGGAGGTAAATATAAAAAATAGTCAAACAATAAATGACCCAAAAAACAGTTTGTTCAGATTTTGTTCATTTCAGCTCACTGGCCAAGGAAAATTGCTTAATGATGCACTAAAATCCGAGATGACATGTGGAACAACACAGGCTTACTATTCTCTTCATCACCTACAAGAACATGTGGGAGCTGGAAACATAAAGAGCAGATGATGCTCACAGTGCGGGGGCATTGTCTGAGTGTGTGTGAGCCGGATGCAGATGACGTCTTTGATTTTGTAATCCGCAGAGCTCAGAAGCCAGTGCTTGTGCAGTTTAATGTCTGTTGTGTTTTTTTGGACTATCTGGTTTCAGCTGCACAGTTGTGGATAGTTAGCATGTAAGGTAGAGTATGGGGGATGACTTCTTTTCTGGAGGAGTATACCTGAGTCATAGATCACTGGGAGACAACAATGAAAGCCATTCAGCCACTCAGTGAAGCACTAAAATCTGCTTCACATAGATTGAGTGGCTATAATCGGAAGTGTTACAATGCTGTGCTAAAATCTCGGGCCAACCTTAATTTTTAAAAGATATTTGTCATTCAAAGCGGCAGACATTCTTGTAATTTTTCAAAATGGTCTTGACCAGCAGTTCTCCAGGTCTTCTGAAGGTCTTTCACAATTTTTCTTTCAACATTGGCTGCTTTTTCACTCCTTTTCAGACCAGACCTTGAAACTGATTATTTTTAGAGGAATGCTTTTTGTTTGCCTAGACACTTAAGACTGACCTATGAATCATTCAAGCATAAATCAAAAAAGCAGGGATGAACCAGTGTTGTTTTTACCCATAACAGATGATTTGGCAAAGAACAAATTTTAAAATATATTTTCAGGTACTTTCTATGTAGTTATTAGCAGTTTGTTACAAAAACACAGTTTTCCCCAATCACGTCAATTGGCTCTAAAGAAAATGGCAGCAATAATGCAGTTTGACAAGCATATAGTATTAGTAATAGTAATAGTATATTTGCATCAAAAAGGAGATTCCCAGAGAGCTATTAGCTGAAAGCGTGGCATTTCCCAACATGGTGTGGAGTGTGTTCTTAAAACACCTGAGAAAACTACACAAGTAGAAGACAAATACAAGTAGAAAACCTATCTAAAGCAGATAAAAGTGATCTGAAAGTCATGTCTTTAGTAATGGATAAAAACTCTAGCCAAAACACAATACTGAGAGATTGAGAGATTAAAAGTGTTCTAAGTGTTCAATGAAGCCTCATTGTTTCAGGGTGGTGTTGAGAAGCACTCTAAAGGAAGGAAAACAAGGAGATATGGGTGAGGTATGTAAAATTATACAAGAACTAGACTCAAAATCAATGGCAACGGGTCTCATGGAATCCAAGTTAAAAATTTTTGGTTCATATCCTTGTCACTCTGTGTGTAGGAGGTCAGAAGAGAAGTATGACAATGAAGGCCTATAGCGATCAGTGAAACACTTCGGAGGCTCTGGACTGAATGTCCGCCAGTGGTGTTAGACATAAAACTGAATTACAGAAAAGTAAGAATAGACTTTAATCCCCCATCCCCTTGGCAATAGCTTTGTTTTTGAGCATAACAGTGAAAAATGTCAAACACAATGCAAATGCCGTAAAAGGCATAAAAGATGGATAGAAAAAGATACAGCTGAACACATCAGTCATGGACTGGCCTCCCCATAGACTGGACCTCGGCATCATTAGAGAACTGTGGAATCATCTTGACAGCGAATGGAATAAAAGGCAGCCAACATCCAAATAAAAGCTATGGGATGTCCATCAAGAGGTCTCGTGAATTATTCCTGAAGACTATTTAAAATTACAAAAAATTACAAGAAAGTTTGAGTTCAGGCTAGAAAAATGATGGTTATACCAAATATTGACTTCTAAGCTAATTAGAACTGTGCAACCTCTGTTTTTGCCTTATATTCTGCATTTCCATTTATGTTTCTACATACCTCAATAAATTACTGCACCCATAACCCATTTTCCTTGCAAAATAGAAAGAAATTAAGGGTTGCTCAAGATTTTTACCTAGCAGTGCTGTGCACATTCTCCACAGTTTCCCATGTCTTTTCAATTTTACTTCTATTGTACTCATCCAGTAGTTATGGCAGTTACACAAAGGTGAAAATATTTCCAGCTTGCTACAGACGCAGGTTGTTGATGACTAACTAGCCACAAACGCGTCATTCGATTTACAAACAGATAACAACAATGATTTTTTTTGGGAACCATTAAATGTGACAACATCTCTAAACACTGATGTCATCTCTTGGTGCCCTTGAGTGAAATAGCTTCACGATGACAGGATTAAGCAACAAATCCCCAAAAAAGAAAAGAAAAGATTTATCTTAACTAGGAAAATAAAAAGTAAAAGCATTTCCTGATACTCACGATGATAAAACTGACACAAAGCCTCCCTCTATGCTTACAGTACAATAAATTATCTTATTGCCTGGGGTAAATCAAGGTAAGGCTTGTCAGCTCTTCTTCTTTTCACCCTTCTAGGCTTTACGCTAGCTTCTGGTTTATTTCCACTCTTTTCAGGTCTAGTGTGACACACATGATTTCTAATGGCAAAGAAAAGAACTGCTGCTTTTTATTGCCTTTCCAAGTAACCATTTGGGTCTCCACTTATTGTAGCAGTGGAGGAATCATACTGGTCAAGCAACCAGTGCTATCACCACGAACAAGAAGAAACGGCTTTATTCTGATGTGTCTGCGCTGGGAGAGGGAAACTGACCATCAGTTTAAGTGATGTGGCCATTCTGTGGCCATGAATGAGATCACTTTTTGTATGCACATTATTTTCTCCTTGATTTTTTTCTGAGCAAAAATACTATACATTATTTTCCTTATCTAGAGTAACTGCATTTTCCATAGCAAAAAAAAAAGTATTTTGAAGAGAGACATTTAACTTGCTTTATAATCAAAAAATATTGTTTTTAATTATGCTACACATCCTGACCAGTGTGGGGTATAATCAGATTACATGTTCTGATAATTCTGTAATATCGTGCATTACTGTAGCAAATTCAGTTATCACTTTACTTTCAGTTCACTTTAATTCAGTTGAAAGTAACAAATTTGCAGTTTCATTTATATTGTTAATCACAATATCAAGGACAATTTTATTTATATAGCACATTTTATTTTAACATTATTATTTATTTTACATTTTTTTTAAATAGCTGCCTATTGTGCAGATAGGCAAAAACACCCTACCAAATGTTCCTTTTTCCCCTTTGCACTTGTGTTACAATCATCTGATTTGAGTGCAAAGAGGAGAAAAATGATCACACTATCTGCAAATTTTGAGATGTGATGATATGGATATTATTTTTATTTTTATTACATGAAAGGACAAGTGCACGATGGTAAAATCCAGGACAGAAATAAGCATTATATATGCATTAGACTGCTAACACAAAATTGTCTCTTTGCATAACACAAAATTAGCAAAACAGTGATGATAATGTTGAGCGTATGCTGACCCGCAGCCAGAGCCTGATTTCAGCAGGTAACAGAGGCTGTGATGAGCAGTTTAGTTCATTGTAGCCTCAAACTGTAAATGTTTCTGCAGTAGAGTCAAGGTAGCAATCTAAATCTAGCAAACTAAAAAAAACTGCATGTCCTAATTTTATTGTTATTTTGTAATTATGTGGCAGAATATTTCAGTACATGTTACAGAGGAATTTTAAAGCAATGCAAAAAGTAGCGCAACAAATTGCTTACTCCAAGGAGTGAGTAGGTAATTTAATTAGTTTTCAAATAAAGAAATGACTAGTAAGTAATACATAACTTTTTTGAGAAATGATCCTTTGCACTCTCCATTGCAGCAATTATATCTCAATAATGAATAAAAATAAATACTCAACGATTAATGACCAAAATAAAAACTAAAAAAAAGGATTTCATCTAAGCATGAAATTACATTTTGTGTTGGGTGACCCACATACTTACTGTGACTCAACAGGCCAGCAGTCAGTCTTCGCAGTTAAACAATGAAGTCGTGACCTCTGTTAAAAGAGCCTCCTCATTTATCAGCTATGTTGTTATTGGTGTGACACGAAGGGCCGCAGTTCAAGTAATCCAATTTATAAGTATGAGCTAAAAAAATTCAAATGGAATAATGTTGCATGGTGTTGTTCATGTGTGCTCGTGTTAACATGTGTGCATGTATGTTTGTGGCTATGATGTACACTTGTTTGTGTTAAACTGCCACTGCTTGCCTACTTTTATTTCCCCTGCAGGGACACCGATAGTCCCTCAGATAAGCCCCATCTCCATTTACAATCACAGCTCCTGAGATTGAGTCTTTTTTCTCTAATAAGTAAATTACCTCTAATACCTTCTGTGCTGTACTTGGCTGCTCTCAGTCTGCTCAGACCCTCATGGAAACCAGATGTTAAGCCAGCCTGCTTGCACATACATACGCCAATGTAATGTAGGGCTGGGCAGCAAACTACTAGCCCTGAAAGGCATGTGCATTTATATGCATGTCTCCAATGAATGTGATAAGTAGCTGGTCATCTTTTTCATTATCCAGTCTTCAGTGTAAAATGAACCCTTAAACAAACCTTCAATATTTCCATTTTATGCATTTCCTTCCTCTCAACACTACTTTCTCTCTCTTACCTTTCTTTATTTTCCTGTCTGTCACCATCTCTCCTGTCCTTTTATCGGCGCAGCCAGCTTTATCCCCACTGGGCTCATTTCTTTCTCACAATAACAAACACAGATTTGGTATTGGGTTAGGGTCACATCCAGTTGGCTAATGAAGGTATCAATCGATCTTGAGGTGTAGCACCACTAGCTGAAGGGGGATAAACCTTTTGGTGATCAATAGTCCCACCTGGAAAACATATTTATCCACGCTGCTTGTTTGACACTCCTCAGCAGCTGTGTATCAATAATGTAAACATCATGAGGCTGTTAACTATTGCTAATGATATATCCTCAGTTTACAGATGCATCCATCATTGGTTGACGATAACTTCTGGTTTTGGACAATGAAAAGAGAGGGTTAAAACCGATACCATATGTGGTGGTCAAAGTATGCTGAGTTCATGTGTGCAGAAAACTGTGTCTGTATGTAGAATGTGTGTGCGCGTGCGAGTGTGATATTGACCGGGGGTAGGACAGTGGGTTTGTGGATGCTCACACCCACTGACAAGCCTCCATGAATGGTGCACCATGGGTTCAAGTGGAGATGCTGTTCTGTATCATGAGGTTTCCAAAAATACACAGTTACAGACACACATCCACCACCTCCACCCTACACAAACACTCAGCGCAGACACAGTGAGAAAGCACAGGCTGACCCTCCATGTGTGCTGTTGCTCGTGACCCATACCTGTTTCTGTGGGTTTTACAGGCAGCTTCACACCAACATGTCACGCATCGCCACACTGTCGGACTCTGAACACTGTCTCTTTGTGCGGCCACAGCAGTGCGTGGGAAGGATTTTCTCCCACACACCACATTGTGTTCATCTCTTAAATTTCATTTTCATATGTGATTCTCAGGGGTGAAAAGCGAGTAAAAAATGTACTCTAGAATGCGTTTAAGTAAGATTTATATAAAATAAGAAGATTTATGTGGAGAAAATACATTTGAGGTCATTTTATACTTGTAATTATTTTCTCCTACAATCTTTAGTCCACTTTATAAATGCAATTTGACAGTTTTGTTGTTCTAATAAGGAGGTTATTACATACAAAAAAGACAGTGCACGCAAGTTGGAGGCTCTGGTGTACAACTGAGCCAGAAGACAAATACATCAGCGTCCTCAAGTAGCAGTTTAAATGGGACCCCAAAATATTAGTTTCAGTGTTAATGTTGAAGAAGTGGCTCCAGGTTGCTGGCCTACTTGGCAAAAATGCCAAAAGTAAACTAAGTAAAATATGGCTTTTTGTTGAAATTGTCTCAAACTCACTAAGTTAAAATTCTCCATGCATGTTTGTTCATCAGTAATACTGACCCTGCAATATATTGGAACTGATGTATATTAAAATAAACTGAAAAACAATAAATATGATAATCTTAGATTTTTCTAGTGACATTTAGGTACTTATGTAGTTTCTGGTTCTCCTATGGAATCACCGCTTTGTTACTTAATTATCTTTTACACTGAGTTTTGCCGTATTACAGGATGTGCACACACTAATTGTTAATCACATCAATTTTACATGTATGTCAGTTCGTTTGTTGGACCTTGTTTGTTGTGTGTGTGTGTGTGTGTGTTTGTGTGTTTGTGTGTGTGTGTGTGTGTGTGTGTGTGTTGTGTCACTTAGAGCATGTGTATTGATATCCTAGTGGATTATAGTGGTCAATGCGCTGGAGCAATGCAGGGCTAATGAGCCCCATCTGGAAACCATTGGCAGAGACTGGAGCCCTGCAGCTACAAGAGCTTCTGCCCACTTTATCCTCTTCTCACAGGGCAAAGACTCTCAGTCTTTCTCTCTGTGTGTCTGTTTCTGAGTCTCTCCTTCCATCTTACTTCCGCTCAGAAGTGCATCCAGAGAAATGAAGGTCTAATGCAGATAAACTTCCAGAGGTACACATGCAGTAGAGACTACATATACAGAGAATGACTGACATAACACACGTGCGCGCACACACTTACATCCCCGTTATTGGCAGCATCTCTTCTAGTCTGAGCCCAGAGGGAAGCGGTGGACCGAACTGAAGATCTCTATCACTGCGGCCCCAGAGACATGGAGTTGATTGTGTGTGTGTTTGTGTGTGTATGTCTACGTATGTGTAGAGAACAAGCCGAGTCTCTGGAGAGCGGTGGATATAGAGGAGCCCTGAGGCCACAGGAAATCCACAGAGACAGACAGGCTGAGAGAGTGAAGGCTGTCAGAGAGAGCAGAGGAGACTGTGAGAGAGATGGGGAAAAGAAAACTGAGGGAGGGATGATGAGCTGGAAAGAGTTTGTCTGCTGATAGACGTATAAAGAGGTGGGGCTGCTGATTTTCTACAGCTCCGTGACTGTCCGCTGCTTTGCTTGATGCTGTTGGACGTCAGATTCCTTAAGAAGCACTAAACCTCACAATGGAAATGTTAACACTTTTTGAGGTATACAATTGTGATCATCACTCTTTATTTTTTAAATGGTTTTCTTAATTTTAATTTCTTTTTTGGTCATTTTCCCTGTCCAGTTGCTCATATGAACATAGAATTAGATGGTTGTAGTCAGGGCTGGCAGCAGGAGCAGGCGTGTATGACTCGAGGTCTTTTCCTTTCCTTTACTCAGACCTGGCTTTGGCTCTCCGGCTATTTAAATCTATTGAAACTTCATTAGGTGAATCGGCCATCTCATGAACGTTTCCCCTTGTGAAAGAGTTGCTTTGTAGAGGGGAGCAGCCAGGCCCATCCACAGACCTTCAGCATGTCTCAGTGGGACACCGTTCCCTGCTCTCCGTGAGCTTTTTTTCATTTTGGAATATTGTGATTTCATTCAGGCTGCTCGTGTGGCCTTTAACAGTTGACTTATACTCGCAGTGTAGAGCTTCAATGGCTGTGTGCTCTAGTTTTAGAAGACCACCCACACACACATTCGTCTGCTGTCTCATTTGCTCCCTTTTCTCTCTCTCTTTTATACGAACGCACAACACACACACACACAAACACACACAAGGCGGCATTACATGGCGTATTATCTGGAAGAATGGAAAAAATTCATTGGGGAAAAAGATAAAATTGCTAAATAACACATAGAGGGGTTGTATTTAAAAGTCTTTGCGGTGTGCTTTTTCTCCCACAATGGTTATATGTCTGTGTACGTCCTGTCCTTCGCCATGTTTGATTACTTTGACTGAGTTAAGTCCAGGGACTCTGAGTGCCACTGGACTCCATTTGGTTCCTAATCCCTTGGGTTATTATCTGGGCAAATTTCTGGTCCGTCCGTCAACATTGCTCTAGGGCTTAGACCTGTAGCAGCATCACAGAGGGGCCCAGCTAACTTATTGGGCTACAGTTTTTGTTATATCAATGAGTAAGTAAGAAAACAAAGAAAGAAAGAAAAGATTAGAATAGAAAAGAAAAGAAAAATAATCTACGTGGATTTTTACGTGCATTAATGAAGGTATGTGATATGTTTATTATGTTGAGCAGTGTGACATTAACAAAAAAATGTGACGAATGATAAAAACAATTATTCTTAATGACCAGGTATCTTGGTCGTAATCATATTCAGGGTTTCTAAGGCATCAAATTACTATTATTGTTGTCATTGTAAAAATATAAACTAAGGGAAATGATACCAAAATACATAAATAAATCACTTTAGTGATTATAAAATGTAAAACTATCATATGTATTATCAGAATTTTGAACTCATAACTTTAATGTGAGTGAATATGATTTTTTTTAAAATAATCTAAATAAAGCGTGACCAGAGAAAAATAAAACAAAATTGCTACTAAAGGTTTTGTTTCAATGCCATGGACACAGTTTCATTAAACTACATGAGAATTATTACTTTAACATGTTCAAACACTCAAGCACTCAGCCACCCACTGAGGATTTTAGAGCCACAGTGGATATCAGATAGATGGCGGATCTTCTAAAGCTCTAAAACGGAGCTTGCAAATTACCATCACCTCATCCAGTCGTTCACATGCATCCCTACTTTGGTTCAATCCCACTCTTTCCTCTTCCCTCTTTCTGCCCCCTCTCTCTCGCTCTGACATGCAGGATCTCGTGTTACTTTGTATAGCTTTTGCAAGGTTTACAAGACAGTTAAGTCTGGAGAAATCCCTGAAACCAAGACAGGAAGAATTGTTCCTGAAAAGACATCTCAGTGACATTTTTACAGAAAGAAAAAAAAAAAGTCTGCTCCTATAGCCTGCACAGTGTACTGTTGCATACATACACATAACAGGAATATACTCCTTTTCTCTCTGCTGCCTTTTGTTGTTATATTACTCCAGCATAAAGACATGACAGATGGATATGTTATATAAAAACAAAATTTATTCTTATCCCCCCCCCCCCGAATAATGCCTTGGAAAAAAAGTGTGTATAAGCTTTGTCTTGAAGGTAGTCAGTGCTGAATCAGTGCTTCTTACTTTTCTAATTTGTACTGATACTAAAAATAGTTCAATTCAAGTTGAAACCAAGGAAAGCCTGTTTTGCCCTTTTTTGCTTCTGTTATTATATCTAAATCCTTTTTTACTTACTTTATTTTACGTTTTCTTACATTACACTGACTTAATGATATTAACTTCCTGCCTCGCTGAAATCCAGTCACTCCTGTGTATAGGAGTTTGTGTGTGTGTGTGTGTGTGTGTGTGCTTGAGATAGAAAAAGAGGGGGTGTATTTTTACAAAGACATGCATTTGAGTGTGTTTATGTGAGTTTTGCGTATGTTTTTGTACGTGTATGTTGCATGACAGTGCATGTGTATTTTTTTGTATACGTGTGTGCGCATCCACGGCTGTGACAGAGAGAAGACAGAGAGAGCGTACCTTGTTAGGTAAACTGTTTGACATTCACGTAGAAGATGTGATAAACAGGAAGCAGTGAGACCCCCCGCACTGTCCCACAGCCACACGCCAGGGTCAAACCAAACATTCCCAATATAAACACGTCTGATATACGGACATTTATAGTTATCAAGTCTGTCAAAACATCAAAGAATAGTATGAATGTTGTCTCTTTTCATAGAAACTGAGATTCTGTGATATGACTCGCTCTCTTTCAAACCGTGATAGCCTCACATTTCTTTATGCTTGAGAAAGTTGAACAAGAATTAAAAAAAAAAAATCCAGAGCTGGTGCGATCAAATATATACACAGAAATATGGTTTGATTAACAGGAAACAAAGACAAAGCTTTCAGTTGTTTGTATATGAATTCATAAATTCATTCGATATCATTTCCGCTGTTTAAAAGAAAAATAAAACAAGTTTTGAATCGCAATCTTTAAACCTGTAGTTCTTCCGAAGGTGCTTATTGTTGCTCAGGCTCAGTGTAGCTTTCACCTCTGCAGTGAAACCTAATGGCAAAGTCAAAGAACGAGGCATAAACAACACGTTTCTGTGTGTGGCACGTCATTGTGGCAGTCATGTGGTAAATATTGTGTTTCCTGTCCACTCCTTAACTGTTCTGGTAATTGGCTTGTGTTAACCCTGTGACCCAGTTACTGCACGCCCTGGCTTGGTTTTTGCGTGTGAATGCGAGGTTCTATCAGTGCATAATGAGAAGACTGAATGATTATTTTTCTACATATTTTGATTACTTTGAATAGTTAAAACACGTGACCAATTTACCTGTAAAAATTTGTCTAAAATTTGTTTAAAAGAAACTGTTTAAGTGGACGCAATAATCTAGTTTTTTTGTTTGTGTTTTTAGCCAAATCTTATTTCCATTTCTTTAAGAACGCAAATATAGTCTTGTAATACGAGCTTTAGTCATCAATATATTTTTAAAGATAGAATGTCTACAATAATAAAATAAAATATTAAACTATTAAAAATAAAACATCAAAAAAACATGTCAGATAAGGAATAATCAAAGAAGTTGCTTAAATATGTTGATTTAAAAGTAAAGAAAGTTGTAGAGTTCCTGTAAAGATACCACTTCAGCAAAGGACTATGCAAAAATAATATTGAAAATAAAGTGTATTGGTTTTAACAAAATAGTTGAATTTGGGGTTGCAATATGTCCTCAGTGACAGTTTTGTTATCTTGCCCAGTCTCAAGCATCAGTTCCTTCTCATTGTTTAAGCTGCTGTCTAACTGTCCCGCCAAGTTAAATCAGCTTGAACCACTCTAACCACCGAACCTGACACTGGTCTGATAGACAGTTTGTCTTTTTATAAAATCGATTTGACTGGATTCCCAGTTCTCTCTGTATGAGCTGCTCTGTATGAGACCGTCTGCTAAATGTATATTTGTAACTTTGTAACTAGCTTCAAGGTCTCTGGTCTGCATTCATTTGTGTTTTCCATTTCTTGTACACATCATATTTGTAACTAAATGCCATGATTACAAGTAAACATCTACTGTGTGGGCATGTGCGTGTGTGCATGCAGTTAGTCGGAGCACAGGGGAAGGTGGGGGAGGTTGAGGCCGGGGCTAACTATTGTTGCTGAGTGGTTGGAGATACAGAACAAATGAGTAATTAGAGACCTCCTCTGTACCCCTCTTTAGTCCTGGCAGGCTGATTAGATTGGCTGTGACATGAGAACAGGCAGAGGGCTTTTTTTCAGCAAAACCTCTCATCTCTCTTTTCCACATTTCCCTCAGTCAAATCTTGGTGCCAAAAATGGCGGCAAAGCAAAATATTACATGTGGATTAAACAAATCTGAACTTAACCAGAAGCCAATGTCACACATTTGAAGAGTGAGGAAAAATTAGAAACTGAATTTAAAAAAAACAACAACAACAAACAGCATCACTTCTATCATACACGAATACACGCAAGCACAAAACCATAACGCACAATATTTAGACGTGAGCTTTTTTCAGGTTCTGAAAAACAGAGATTTTAGAATGGCAGCTATTGTAATGATCTGGGTTATTTGCAGAGTTTATGGATTATAAATAAAATGCACAGTTAAATTTTTTAAGTGAATGTTTTAAATGATTTCATTAAAATGTTAATATTTTTACTTAACAGTATTTTCAGCCAACTTCTTTCCAAATTTCAGATGATGCATTTCTGGTAGCATTTTACAGATGAAACACATGCTTCTAAAATAAAACTTAAATCAATCATATCTAAATAAAGTAATTTCATCATTCATCTGTTGCATACTTTTTCTCCTTACGTGAGAAACATACAGCACTTTCGTACTATCACTCTGTGATAGATTCCACACTCTTAATAATAATTTGGCATTACGGAAACATCTTTGGACTGGACTTAGTTGAAGTGAAAACCTGCAGGATCTCCCACAGCACGGGATTGGTTGCAGCTGAGCAGAAACATTAGGTGCACATGTATTTTGTTGTTCAGTGAAACAGCACTAGCTGAGCCAAGGTGACGTCACAAGGGGCCAGCAGTCCAACATTGTGCTTTTTCACTCTCTCTCCAATTAGGCTGCCTGCACTTCCACTCACTCATCTGGCCCTATCGCAGTGGGACATGGAAGCTGGTCCAAACACAACATCTCTTTGTTTCCACTGGCAGTGGCCACTACACAGCGTTGGATTCTCGTCAGCTCTGATCTGTAACTCTCACACTTTCTGTAAAACTAATTTCAGATTGAGTCCATGTGTCTGTGTGTGTGTAAGATGTGGCATCCTAACTATTTGTATTTACAAATGATTGATGCACTTAGCAAATTTCCCACACTGAGCAATACATTTTTCACATTTGAGAGGAAAATAATAAGTGCCATAAATGATACTGTAATTTAGACTAAATTATATTTATGTCTTTATTAATCAACCTACTGCATCATCTTCTGAAACGAGGCAAAGCCGCAGATTCGTTATTGGCTGTTGTGCTCAAAGTGTAAGGTTATCCTCAGCAAAGCTTGTCAAACATTTGACATGCCATGCACTCAAAAGTGAATCAAGCTTAACCGGAACCAAAAGGCATTTCCTTTTCTTTCTTTTTTTTTTCGTTGTTTTGCGCATTGTGTTATCATGGCAGTGCAAAGATGGACTATTATGGAATATCTCCAGGGAACAGGTCACGACAGAGAGATATGACTGATATCTTCAGCTAGAGAGTCCATGACCCCAGTACATAAACAGTAGGACTGTGTGTTTTAGGACAGGAGAGGCCAAAGCAGAGGAGACACAGTGGGACAGGGCTCATGCTTCAGCCACCACCACCATCCCACCCTCAGTCTGCCATAAAACATCCATCCATCCATTCACTTTACCGCTTATCCAGCTCGGCTTGCGGGGCAGCTGGGGTATATCCCAGCTGACAGTACTGGGTGTCAGACTGAGCACATCCTGGACAGGTATTACTATTAGACAGATAATAAATAATCGAATGATCTTAAATGGCATCTAAGAAATACATAGTATGGGGCACATGCTTGCAGCAGCAATACATTATAAAACAATTTTACAAATTTCTTGGTTAAGTGAATAAAATAATAGTATAGTAATTATATTTTGCCTGAAGTCACCACGGTACCGTTTAAAACCTCAACAGTATAAAACACCTAAATTCTGACTGTGCTACCATACCATTCCATGTGCTAGAAAGCAGCAAGCAGCAAATGCATTTTGCTCAAATGAAAGTTGGATTTTCTAGATAGATGTTTTGTTGCTGTTTACTGCACAACTGAACTTTGTGAACACAATAATACCAGAATCCATCAGATCAGTTCCTACACAGTGCTTCTGTACTGTCACTGGCTATTCTGGAATAAATTAAACCCAAACTTGTACGTCCAGAATTTCTTGTAAGATACAGTTTTCTGTATTTCTTTGTTTTTTAGGCTGGCAATGCAGGGTTAATGTCTATGTCAGCAAAGCGTATTGATTTTGGGAAAGAGAAAAGAATCAAAACAAGCAGAATATCAGCACCTTTTTTTCTGTCTTCTTGTTTACTGTTTGGCAAAGAATGAACACGTTTCAGTTATAAAACATCATCAGTGGAAACACAATAGTTGTAACACATTTGTTGTTTGCCCCCACAATAAAGATGAGGCCACTCAGAGAGTATTCTGCTTGTTTTGATATTTTCATGACCGTGCGTTCAGGGCACATTTTACGATCTGGAGATGAGTGAGTTAGCCTTTACTTCTTATAAAGACAGGAGCACAGCCTTACAAAATAACAGAAAGGAACGAAAGACACAAATATACTGTGAGACCGAGAAAGCGATGGAGAGGGAGACCAGTACCACTTCACTGCGCTCCTGGGTGGTCCCATTTAGGAGGAGTACAGAGTACAGACAAACATTCACATGTAAACTGTAAACCAGCTCTACTCTACAATAGGCCAACGCTGCTGGCACCGACCACAGAAACAACGTGAGACTGTTGCAATGACATTTTAGGAAAGTCACAATAGTAACGATTACAGAAAAATTACCAAACACTGAACTGAGAAACACGCTGAACAACAGAAATGTGATGAATCACGAGTTTCCAGAAAGGGGGGAAGGAAAATGCTATATTTTCTTGAAAAGTAGGACGGTCGCTCTTGCAGTAAACTTCAGATGCACAGGTCACATAACAGCCTGCAAACTTTAGGCTGTCTAAGGAGATCAGACAGCCGCACGCACACATGCACATACACATGCATGGTGAGAGCTACAACAAGTAGGAAATGACACAATTTGCTTGTGATTCCAACTGTCAAACATGAGGACGCTGACCCCAGCTGAAAAGGAGCAGTGTAATCTCATAGCAATCAACTGTATGCTTAAAGAGAGCCATGGCCAAGCAGTTTACCTTTGCCACAGCATTTGGTGTCTTGTGCAGTAGGAGGAAGGGGAAGGGACCAAAAGACTAGATTTTGAGCCAACTGAGGTAGGTGGGGGGACTTGTTTGGTGACAAATCCTTTGTTGTGGATTAATTTTTGGGAAATGTGTCTGAGTGTCTGGCTTTCTCGTGGCTTTCTCTGGTACATTGGGAGTGAGGCATGTTAAACTTGCTGGAAGACAGACAAGAAGGAAGGCGGGGAGGCAGTCATCATCCCTCACCTCAGGAAATTAAAGCAAACAATCAAGACCTTGTATCCTGTCCATGTGACCACAGTATACTCTGATCAGAAAGGTTTGAAGCAGTAAATGTGTGAATGTGTGTTTGCAAGTGCACCTAAGAGTGTGTAACTGGGCTCAAACAGTCCAAACGGATCAGTGTGCTCCAGTCATTCAGATATCTGTCTGGGCACAGCTACGTGAATGAATTATACCATGCTACAATTTTCAGTGTTCTATGCATGTTTTGGGAGAATTTGTTACCTTATGAAATGTTTTAGCTTCTAATTTTTTTGTCAATAATAGACAGATTTATTTATTTTGTTTACCTGAACCTAAATAATTTCTCTCTTGAATATGTAATGAAATAAAAATAACAATGTAACTCTTTAAATTTCTCAGATGTTCTCATTATTTGCGCTGCAATAAAAACATTTAGCACTGTATGTAAAAGCATAAAGATTGCAGTCCAATTGGTTTCTAGTAAGTTGTAAATGCCAGTATCCAAATTTACAGAAATATTTACATTTTAAAGGAAAACACTTCTTAAAAAATGTAATGCTAATTATATATAAAGTATGTGAAGTTTACATGTTGACTTTCAGTATTAGGTTCCTATAAATTGCAACAAACATAAAAATGAATGCATAAACAAATAAATAAAATGAAATAAAAGCTTTACATAACCAACTTTCAAATTTAACGTGTTTCACTTTGACTTTTAGATGAAAGTGTCAGTGAGTATTAATATTTAACCCTCTGAGTAAATGCAATAAATATCTATGGATATGGGGTTTGGATGCAGACTTTGTTCTTAACCAAACAAATAAAGCGTATTAGATGAAAACTTCCATCTGAATTTTTATTCAACAGTTCTGTTTGTGCAATTACTCATGTTCTGTCCCCACCTCTTTTTATTCCTCCTCACCTTCACGTCCTGCCCTCTTAATCTGTCTACTTCCCCTGGTTTCTTCTGTCCTTCCTGCACTGTTCCTCCCCTGCCTCCCCCTCTGGGGTTCTCAGGTTACCTTGCGTCGCTGGTCCAGACAAGCTGGGGATTCTTTCAGCAAGCAAATTACAGGCAATTAGGAGCCCAAAGGATAACATTTAGCATGGAGAGGAAGGCCGAAGCAAGAGGACAGAGAGTTGTGCTGTGGAACACCCAGATCCTGGACAGAAAGGGGAGAGGAGTGTGCATGTTGTGTTGTATTAAGTGTGTGTTTACATGTGTAGATTGTCTCCTGATAACTACCACTGAAGAATAAATGGTTAATCAACTACCTTGCTGGCATGTATACAAACGCTACACTTCAGAAGAAGAATCCTTAGTGAAGATACTAATGGGATAGAAACAGTCACAATGGGAGTGCCACTCACAGGAGTGTTTAGCATGTCTAAGTGAACCACTGGCATATAAACTACAGGATACTTGAGGACCTTTATAGCTTCAAATCAGTATGAAAACCATCATATGTTTGCATGTGTGTATGTGTGTGTGTGTTTGAGAGCAGGGGGGTTGGGGCGGAGGTGATGGAGTGTTAGGATCTGCTGCCATTATGCATTTACCATTCTGAACCAACAGTGAGAGAAGAAGAGATTACATCTGAGTTGGATGAATCAGTAGGAATGGAAAAATCTATCTCAGCATCTGCGCACGATGGGGTTTGATTTCTCAGAGTATCTCAAATGAGTCCAATTTATGCTGCGGGAACTTTGTGCTAAATGCACATTTGGTTTGTGTTCTGTTTCAGTGGGGTTCAGAAGGTCAACTTCATCCCACTGATCATTGCTAGTATGATAAGGTTTCACCAAGAAACCAAGAATTAGTAGATCAGTGTCTGACCACTCATGGTTATTTGACCATTTATTATATATAGAAAAAGCCTCATCAAAGCCTTTAAGGGATAAATCCTGACACATTTCTCATTCAACCAAACTTCATGGCAACTATGCCCACCACTCTCAGCACACATGGACAGCACTCACCCGACCTGCTGAATTCACTCGTCTCATATATTTCAAAATGTGGACTTAGCAAACTATTGCAGCAATGTAACCCTCGCTGTAATGAGGTGAGAAAGGAAGGAAGAATGAGAAAGGAGGATGAGTGTACAAAGGATGGTGCACACTACAGCTGTGAACAAACCGTGCTGTAGAGCCAGCATCATAATCACAGCTCCATCACAAAATGGATTTTGTCAGGGCACGCCAAGTCTACTTAGAGCTGCTCCAGTTAAACATTAAGCAGCTGGTCTTGCTCCCCCTCTTTCTTTCTCTCTCTCATGCACACACACACACCAGCACACACACGTGCACAAACACACACAGATGCATACTTATGAGCACCTCCAAAATATATAATTTGGCTTTGGTTGTGCACTTGTGAATGATAAGAATCTTTTGTAGATAAATGTGAGCATACCTGTGTGTATGGACGTGCGTTTTGTATATGCATGTGCGTGTATCTCTGAGTGTGTGTATCTCAAGTGAAGCCTGGAACTGGTTTGGATTAGCTCTGTGTCTTGTTCAATCTGACAACAGTGACGTGTGCCCCGGTGGCCTGCACTATTGCAGCAGCAGTGGGAGCATGCGCATTTACTCCAGCATGTGTGTTTTTTTGTGTGTGTGCATGTGCTTGTGTGTGTGAACTGGTGTTTTTGCTTGTACCTGCCGCCTTACTGGCTGGCTGGGAATGCAGGGAATGCTTGGCTCTGACCCCACCCCTTGTCCTACTTGCTCAGCCCACTCCAGTGGGACACTGATGGGGAGTGATGGGGGCGCTCGAAGGGAATGGGGGTAGTGACAGTTCAGTAACACTCACCAGAAACTGCCGTCCTCTGTCGCAGAGTGGCATCGCCCACCCTCAGTGCCAGAGGAGAGAGTTTATTTTCTTAGCTCCTGCTCTCCCGAGCGCTGGCTGCAGAGGACCACCGAGCGCGGGGTCTCTTTCCGTCTCTCTTCGCCCTAAGCCTCTTCTCCTCTGGCCGGAAAGAGATTTATTGGGGAGGGTGGAGAATGGAAGAAAAAAAAACTGCTTGTGACCTCCACTTAACTTGAAGTAAACACACGGCTGTGGTAGTTTAATCAAAAGTGCATGCTCTTCTTTTCACTGTCAGAGCACAGGGGTTATGGGAGGGCTGTAAACAGGTTCTACTGAGATGAGAACATGGAAATGTCAGTGCAAGACTCTTTGTATTTCCATCAAAATGTGGTTATAAGGGGGGGAACCTGTGCTAAAATCCTGAAATGAAAATATACACAGTGTGTCCAAAATAAAAAAGAAGAAAAAGCTGAAGACTGATTAAAACCTTTAATTTAAATACATTTAGCTTTATTGAAGCAATGTGAGTTCATAACAACAGTTGCCCTATGGTAGGTTAATGTGACACAACATCGCAGCTCATGGTTTTATTTGCTGATTACATCTGTGTATTAGCGTGCAACTCATCTTTGAGCTCATCTCCATATGTAATCACATCCAAAACCCCTGCTGAGTAATTAAAACATACCAGAGACTGTTAACCTGCATCTGTGTGACATCATATTTATGTGAGAAAACGAGAATGTCCCTGCCATTCATTAGTTTTTAATGAACGGCTAAGTGCCTCTTTCAAAATCATATAAAATAATTACTGAACATTGCAAGCTGGGTAGAGGGACAGTTGTCTCATTTTCACTAGGACACACACAAACAGACACATGCAGGGCAACACCTTTAACGCAGTTCAACAATAAAAGCCTTTCAGTGTGTTTAAAAAACTGTGAAATGTTTCTGTTGACTAATGTGAAATAAGGAGGTTAAAATAAAGTCTTCAATTTAGTTTTTAACTGGAATAAATTTCCTAATTTATCATGTTGACCACTAAGGAAGATGATATTTTACTATTTATTAAACAGTAACATTCATGATTCAAATACAGGTGCATATTTCAGTTTCATGTTCAAAATAAGCGCAATCTGCAATCTTTGCAAATTTGCACATTTAAAACATAAATCATCTCGTATGACTAATGAGATCTGCTTGATTTCCAGTAAACTGTCTGAAATTCAGGTGCATCATTATAATGACGTGGAACAGGAGTTTCACTTAAATAAATGTTAGTGATTGCACCACTGATACACAATTTTACATTTTTTTGCATGCTGGTGAAAAAAAACAGCTTTCTTCTAAAGTTGTTTTTTATTATTTTTTCTTTCAGAATGAGTCACTGCTTCCTGTCCCTCTTCCCATATCTGTATCCTGATCTTCCAGGTCAGAAATGAAAAATAATAATAACTTTGCAATGTCAGTACAAACGTTCTGCTATGATATGGATAATGGTGTTATACTGACCTGTTCCTGCCCTCCTGTTTTTCCTCACTTCCTGACATTTTCTTTCTTTTCTTGTACACTACCAGTACTGGATGCACAGACTTCTTCAGTATGAAACTAAATTACAGATAAATGTTTAATAGCAGCCCTTTGAGCGACTCTTCTTTAGGTACTCATAAGATATTTGTGAACATTTTAACTTTGTCATAAAATATCATGCACAGGAACATTTCTCTTCATTTGATCCAATTATTTTTGCACATATAAAACACTCTTTTCATTTTAATACATTTACATGTATTCAGAAGAAATGTTTTTAGACACACTGCTCTGACAATTCACACCAACAATACTTATGACTCTATTTTATTCTATACTGCTCTGAATCACTGGTGAACACAGATTTAATCCACTATCCAGCTCGTCTGCTAGGACCAGTATTCTGTGAGGCTTGAGACTGGAATTCCTGTCTGAACCACTGGAGATAGGGTTAATTAAATGCTTAACGCTGTCTGAATATTGGCTACAGCATCCATCTTCGACTCATTCCCGTTGAAGCAGACCATCACACCTCTACATACACCTATGTTTCCTCTGTCCCAAACCCTCGCCCCCTTTCTCTTCCATTGCCTGCCTCCCTTTCCTACACCCTCCAATTTCAAACACCAAATTGCACTCATTGTCACTCTGGAATTCTTCCTCCCCCACTCATCTCGCCTTCCCTCGTGCATGCGCACTGTCTTTCCAAGGAGGAGCATCGTTTACGAGACAGTCCAAGAATAAATGGTGGTCAGCAGTTCAGCGTGTTGGCTCGTCCAGCTCTGTAAATATGGCTGACTGGACCCAGGCAGAGGGAAAATATGCGAGTGTCTAAAACAGCGGCTGCACAGCTTTGCCAACAAGAGCACCTGGATGGTGTTAATCACAGCTTAACATAAACACCACTTCAAAACAACTGCACATGTATGACCAAGTGCTCATGCACACAACCTGTCTCTTTTATGTGTGGGGACAAGTACACATTATACCAACCCTTGGTGATGTAATACATATTGCATTGTACCCATCAAAAACCATCTGTTAAAATTATTTCCTTAAGTGAGCCACAAATTCACGCAAGCGAGTTCATCCCACCAGCCTGATGATGACAAAGGCCATCCAGCTAAAATTTTGTTTGATGAATGCTGGCACTCGGACATAACAGGTAGCACATGTTAGACACGCTTGTGTTTAAAGGCAGGTTAAGATAATAATATAGCGAATCATATATCATAACGTATATAAAGTGTGCACAAAATGTTCTTATATAAGATATAAGAAAAGGAGAATTGCAGATTCACTCAACTGAAAATTCGGGCAGCAATTTTTCACATCAGTACCATTATGAAAGGACATGAACTTTAAACGATTAAAAGTACTGTATACAATGCTATACATTCGTTAATGTAACAAGGTTGGACATGAGTTTATTATAAAGCAAAGCACATAAAAAAAACAATCAAAAATGAAAAAATATAGATTAAATTGTATTGCTCTCTGCCCTAAAATCAAGTAGTTCATCTGCCTTTATTGTATGATTCTGAAAATATTGCACTGAAGTTTTATATTAAGATGCAGGGAGACACATTTCATCAGTGTGATCTCCTTTCACAACAAACTTTTTTCTTTTTTCTTTTTTCTTTTTTTTTTTGTAGATTGGCCTCGTGGCACTCGGCCATCCAGTTATTTATCTCTCTGGGACCTGGACTCGAACTTAATGGATAAGCCTCACTGTCACTTAAGATACAGTCAGCACCGTAATAAGTAAACACATGCTGTCACACATCAGCCTAACAGCCAAACCTCTTCAGGCTCTCCAGCGGAGGGGGCCCTTGGTCCAGCTTCTCTCCCCGAGCTGCGTCTGTGTTTGTCGGGCAAAGAAGAACGCACGGCTGGGCTTGGCGCTGACAACGAGTGTGCTTTATTACCCGGTGTCTGGACTGAGATAAACACAGTCAGCATGCCACAAGAAGGTTGTGTGTGAGTGAGTGTGTGTGTATATGTGCGTGTGCTTATCAGTCATAAGAGAAAGACATATTATCTGTTTAAACTCTCTCAGTGAAGCTCGGCCACACAGCAGGCCTGCTGCCTATTTTATTTCAGCTTAGACAATCTGGCCTTCCTCTCATAACTGCAATACTTAACATTTTTTTTTAAATGTTATAATAAATTCCCATTCCCAATTCCCATTCCAAGCACCCGCAGTGATGTAATACCACAGTGTGACAAAGGCAGGCTGTAGGAAAAACACAGTTTTCAGTCTAAATGGGTAAAATCGTATTAGTTTAACTGATTGGTCTCCTGCATTTCAAATATAGGGCCCACTGATATTGGTAGTATTGATAAATCTTAGCACAGTAGAAGCCTGTGAACGTTTTTTAACTCTCTATTTGTGCTTTCCTTGGCTCGTGGTCATGCTGGTCTGCGCTGCCAAGCTGTATATTTTTCATCATGCTAACCATATGACATTCTCTGAAATGTTTGCTTTCTCTCTGGTGTTTAAAGCCCACATTCGGGCAGACGCAGTGTCCAAACCTCTACCACAACAGGCCAGGTTGGTTTGGAAAGAGTGGTAAAGTTTTGGAGGTATATGTTACTGGATCGTATCTTTTCTCAAGAGACAATGTTATCATTTTATTGCTAAAGCTAATAGATAGTAGAGACGTACAAACTTAACCCTAAATCTGTAATCAACACTCATGAGAAAAACACAAAACAAACTAAGATTAAGGTTTTTTTTTCTTGAGTAGTAGTGCCTATTATTTTCTTTTTTTCTTCTTCTTTTTTCTTTATGTTGCAGTTTTTTTTCTTGTAAGGGATTTTGTTTTATGCTCTTTTACAGAGAAACTCAGACTGAACCCATGACCTTTACTTTATGGGAGGCACTGTAGTGGTCTTCTTATTCCTGCGGAGCCAGCTGGAGTCTCTTCACTCCCAGCCCATTAGCATTCTGTACATCCAGCTGGGTCTCTGTCAGGCAACAGGTCGGTCCACGGCACATTACCAGCTCTTCCTGCCTCACTTTTTATCCTCCTCATCCCAGGTAGTAACTGGGATCAACCAGTTAGTTTCATTGTCTCCCCACTTTTTTCCATGAGCAGCTATCCTCAAACACAGATCCAACGCCATGTGCTCCACGTGGCCCCAGACCTACCCCATCTACTCACACATTGATTAACCCTGAGAGTGTTTGGCCATTAGAGCTTAATCTGCAGAAATCAAACCAATATGTGAACTCTGTGATTAGTGTCAAAAGTATTACAGCGCCTTTCACTCAGAAGCCAAAGCCCGGCACATTCCAGTCCTGCTTCCTATATCTCTGGTATGAAATACAAATACTCTCCAATGAGGGAGAGAAGCACAGGAGAGCTAAAGGGTGGGGGTTATCGAGCTGCTGCATTTTACCCATGTCAATTTGGAGAATATGTCACCCTAGTTCTCCTTTTCTCTCACTTTTCTATCACAAACACACACACAATCAGTTGTGAAAATATTTCTCCATCCCCAAATGTCCTGGGGCTGGTAAGGCAACAAGATTCTCCCCAGCGGGAGGCAGATCAGAGAAGAAGTCTACACTCTGTTTTACAGTCAGACTTCCTGAAATCCACCGGCTGCCGTTCACCTGTAAAGGCAGCCCCACTGCACAAAAACAAGCACACAGCCCGACAGAGTGAAGGGCAGCAATACAACAGAAGCTTTCTCCCAGTGCAGACGGAGCCCCCGACTCTGAACAGCAGCCAAAGACATGAATGTCTCCTGTATCGTTTTCACCGTTCCAAACCCCCAAAATCCAAGGACAGGAAAGAAAAGGAGACAGTGGGGTTACAGTACAATGGCAGGGGTGTTGGAAGGATGGAGAGGTAACAAGAAGGACCTTCACCACATTGCGTGGGTGATGAGGACACAGAGGTGGTACGATGGAAGCCCAGGGATGTCTATTTATACTAGGGGTGATTTTTCTCTCCCATCTACCACCTCTGACTCAGTGGCAACGTGCTTACTGGAAACTGCAAGAAGCCCACGTTCTACTTTATCCTGGGCCAGAATTGTCTTTTTGCTGTCAGTTTAGGAGAGAGTATGACCTCATGTAGGACATTTGGCATAGGGATGTCCCCCCTAGGGACAACACTTTCTTGTGCATAATAGCTGAAATTACAGAGTCATAATTGAGATATGATATCATATATCGCTCTGAGGGGTGGCTGGCATGAGGACAGAAGCCAAGCAGGAAGTTAGAGATAGGAACAAATTGCTAAGAGGAAGGAAATGTTTATGTGCAGAGGGATGAAAGCTGCTGATTGTGCCTTAACACACTTCTTAGGACAATTTAAGACGCTGTGAAAGTTGTGCTAACTGCGCAGCTCCTAACTGTTCCGGGCTTTTGACGAATAGGCATGCATTTTGAGGATTGATGTAGTGCTTCTTTTGTGTTAAGTCACTGTGGCAGCTATTAGTGTTCCTTTCATCCAGCCGACACCGATGTTCAAGCCAGAAACAAAGACAGGCCTAAACCGTAGCATAGCAATTTTTGTTGTGAGGTTGGGATTTCCCCGTGATACCAAACAGGAAGTGGCTTAGAAAATGGGTGGAAAGTCACCATTTTTCATTATGGAATGATAAAGTGAATACCAAGATTTTCCAGGACATATCTGACACTATCTGCTCATAACATTTACATAACAAGTCAAATGACAGAAGTATTTTTTTTTTACAGGCAAATGAAGCTGGGCCTTTTAAGAATTTTAAAAATTATTTACGATTTTTGTTGCTCTGAAATCCCAATCATTTCAGGAATTCAGATAAATTATTATTAAATTCTCCAGTTCTGCCCTGAAGGCATGCACACTGTACAGTAAGGTTTTGGGGGTTGACTACAACAAAAACACTGACCAGAGTTAACTGACACTCACATGCCCACTCTTCACTGTGACGTAACCTGCATTATCAACAAGTTTTTGTCACATTTTGTGTTACTGCCCATGCTGGAAGAATCACATGTGGGCAACAGCCCTGCTGTGGAGCAGTGAGCCAATGGAGGACTGGAGCGCTTCTCTCCGCAGGTTTAGTCTACATGACCAGAGGACTACATACCTCACATCTGGATTTGACCACCATCAACGCCATCAGAACTAACTCAATGCCAGGGAACGAACACCACCATGCCTAATAGAATATTCTAGAAGCCCAAGTGGAAGCCTGGACAGAAACCATAACGTAATTCACCGAGTGATGGAATAGGATCTTTCAAAATAATATGCTGTGCCATAATATAGGTGTTTACTCTTATCTACAAGATCTCCCAGCATAAAAAGAGTTTTATAGCTCTGCTTTGTCTCTGTATAGGGCTTTATCTCTTGCAGTGAAAATGTGTGCATACACCTGTGTTTTTAATGCACTTTAAATGGTTGCAGCTATGTTGTGTGGAGCCTTGCCAAGGTGTTGGGGAGTAGTAAACAGATATTGAGCAGAGCGGACTCTTATGGTCTACCAACCAAGAGGCCACTCACAGTTCACTACACATAGCACACTGGAGTACTCTTTCTCTTTATGACTTTCTGTCTTGCTGTCAGTCTCCCACACACTCAGTCTTCACTGCCTCTGGGTGTGTTTTCAACTAAGATAAGGATACAGTATCATAGGTAAGATGCCAGTTTGTTTCCCGGAATGTGTACGCAGCCTTTTATATCTTTGAATACATTATTTTTCAGACCTAATAAATCCACCTTTGCTTTCGCACATTTGGCATCTGCCTGTCTTGTTTTTAGGAAGCGCATAAATTAGCTGACCTCAAAGGACAGATTGTTTTCCATTACCTTTCTTCTATTCTTTCAAATGACATACGTGGGAGCGCAGGAGCATCCAAAGTCGCATGTAATGGCAAAATTCCAGCAGCCTCACTCGGATGTCCCCTCTTCCTGCTATTCTATATATGTCACCGGGCCTTTTAGAGGGGGCTCTTATGGGAGTCTTGCTGGCGAGAGATTAGCTATCACACACTCACACCCATTTTCCTTGCACATTTATGCATGTGTGTACATATATATGCTGGACAGCTGCACAGATGTGGAGCCACATACATACACACCCATGCAGCGTTGCAGCATCTGAGTATGACAGCGAGGAATGGATAGCCAAGGGCTGCGGTCTGACACCTCTCGCTGTCTGTGTCACTGTCAGCCATGGGAAACGCTGCAGTCCAGGAGGGCTTTGGCCAGAGGGTGACGTGATGGGGCAGGATGTGTTTCCAGTGGTGAGGTTTAACCATGCATGTGGACATGCTCAGAGACCTGTGGAGGAAATTCTCAGCACCCCTTGGCCTCTTCATTTCGTGGGTGTCAGGAGCCATGTGCCCCAGCTGGCCACACACGCACGCATGCGACCAAATACATGGTTTTGCACTACAAAACAGTATGCACTATAGTAAAATCTTCAGTCTCACCTGTTAACATAGCATGTTTACCTGTAATCTTCCCTGCTCTTTAGAATTTAGACTACTTAATTAAAGGCTACATATGCTTTTTATTCATCCAGAGGAGCAATGAAAGTCCCACTGGAGACCATATGTTGGCTAAATAATAGCAGTAGTGATTCATTATGTTCCCGCTATGGAAGTTATGACCTCTCATTGTTACGCTCTAAATTTAAGCGTGCAATAAAAGCATCAGCTATTTACATTAGGATGCAATCCGTAATTAAAATTGCTCCCATGCTGCTGCACGTAAATTTCATCTGACAACAATACAAATCGTCTCTGTGCTAAAATGACTGTGACAATCCTTCGGAGTCTAACAACAAGGTCACATGTTTTTGATCCCAAACGTACCCTTCCTTTTATTTTCCCTGTTTTATCTCTGCCTCTCACGGAGTGATTATTTCTCTCAGTCTGTGTACCTATTACCCCCCCCCCCCCCCCCACCTCCACCCCCAAAAACCCCTCCTTTTGGCCTCTGATAGAATTAGGAAGCCCCTGAACCATGGTGATCATACTTCCTGAAGCAATTACTATTAAGCAGCAGTCACCAGAGAGCGCAACATGGAAAGAGCTTTAGAGGTGGGAAGATGTTTACATGAAGCGCCGCAGGGAGCCTGGTGACACCCACGCCAGATGCAGCCGATGACGGTTTCTTTAGGCTGGCATGAGAAGATTGAGTCTGTCTGTTAGAGTGTGGGTGTAACCGTGTGTTTTTACAGGTTCTAAGCTGTCAGGAATTACCCATATAATATGAAATGTTAGGAAACGTTACATTACAGACAGATGTTGCTCTGCTGTACATGGAAAGTTGGGGTTCTGGTTGCACACACTCTATACATAATGAGAAGAAAGCAAGCTGGAGACAGCCATGCTCAGAAGTGGTGGCCCTTGAATGTGAAAAAGTTCCCTCACACAAATTCTGAAACTGAGTATTTTTTTTCATTCAGTGGCACAGTAAACATATTTTCAAATTTACAAAATCTGAAAATATCATAAAATGTAAGAAAGCTTGTTTGTAGATTATGACAGCATCCTCTGATGAGTCAGTAGTTCAGATTCCCAGAAATAAGTGATTCCATGCAGGCCTTTTAACTCAAGGATATCATGTTTTGTTTTAGTACTGCATCATTCCACTCTAATTCAGGACTCCAGTAATATGCCAGTACGTTCACGAAAATCCTCAGGAAGTTCTAAAGATTGCCTGATGCTTTTCTTAAACAAAATTTACAACCAAGTCATTAATACCTGCTCCTCTTCTGTGCCTGTAAAGCCACCTCCTCCAACAAATCATTTCATTTAATACTAGGATCAGAATAAATATATGCTTAAACCAGCTGTTTATTTTTGGAATGGCCAGTGCTAAATCTAATTTGTGCAGGATGGATGCTGGAAGACCCAGGAATCCCCTGCAGCCTTGGAGGAGGAAGATGAGGAATTTGACCCCCAGATGTCAATGGTCGCCTCTCCTGGGTTACAAGGGCTCCTGCGCAAGGGCTCGCCCAGGGTCACAGGTCAGCAGGCTCGCTCATTCGGCTCTGCCTTGGCGCCTGCCGGCATAGCCCTCAATTTGTAAAGCAGTAGAGGGTGACCCCAGAGGGCCTTTCCTGGCTTCCCTGGCCAAACACAGGTCTTAAACACTACCAGCCTCCCCCTGATTGTCTTCTCCCCAGTTCCAAAATCAGGACCTATAGTTCAACACTCGTGCATACACACTCAACACCAATCCATCCTTAATAAGAGGAATTACCAAAGACAGGGGAAGAAGAGAAAAGGAGGGGGGTCGGGGCGGGGGGAGCATGCCACTCTTCCACCTCATTACTCTGTGGATTTATGTAGGATCATATGCCCTGTGTATAGTGGCACACTCGGCCATTTAACTCTTTGACCTTCACTGTAAATAAGTTAATTAATAAATGCAAACCTTTGGATTTTCTGTGTATAGAGGTGGGTGAGACAATAAAAACGTGATAAAGAACATTTAATACAGCAGATAGAGTGTAGCACGAAATCCAAGCACACATTTCTAACCAATTTCATGCTGATCTGTAGCGATATATAATACTGAAGTGGATAGAAAATATACATACATACTGAAAAACTAGAAAATTTGTCTCTCCTCTTGTTGTCAGAACATCTACCCTCAATAATGCCAACATCTGCAGGCTCATATTTTCGAAAAAAAACAATGGTTACCTCCAACATCTGAATGTCTGCATCTGGGTGAGTTGCCAGTCTGTCTGTTTCCACTGATGAGAGAGACTGAAATGTTCCTGATACTGACGGTTACAGAGAGACCAATTATCCTGGCCAATGAGGACAGGCCTCTGACAGCATAATTACAGGCAGCTTTGCCTTGCAGCAACCATATGCCTGAGTATGGCTACCAGTCACCGAGAAGTTGGGAACAAGAGTGGATAGGAAAGCAGAGTTGGGATACGTGGGTGAATCTGAAGGTGTCTTAATCCACCAGGACCCAATGTCCCATCTTGTCCCACATTCTGGGGCCTCTCCATGGGCTGCTGAGAGCTGGAGCTGGGGCCTGATTTGCCCCAGCTGGAGGAAGCGGGCGATCAGAGTTCAGTTGGTGCAGACAGAAGTAAAGTAAACAGCCGTGGCCATTGGGCAGGCCGTTAGCAGGCCTCGGACAGATGAGCAGGGGGCCGGGAAGACCACACACATACACATACAGGCAGACCACACAGGGGCCGGGGCTCAGGGGCCTACGCACGCAAGCACACGCCCCATCGGCAGGGTTCCCCTGTGGGCAAAAGCATACGGCAGGTCAGGGCGGAGCAACATAGAGCACCGAGGAACAACAGACTGGCACATGGTTGGCCTAGGACCTTGTGTGAACCTGGATGACACCGTCAATAGCCTCACTATTACCGAAAGACCCACAGGTTTCACACAGTGCAATCTTTCGATATAGCAGTGCTGTAACAGTAAGTAAACACAAACAGGAAGGGACTGCTGTTCTACTGCCAAATCTCAAAGTGCAGTTTGAAGAGTGTGTCCGCCTCCATGTCAGAGGCATGCAGCCTCTTCTGGGGAAAAACCACACATAGATTAGCTGGGAAATCACATCATGGTGATTAACCAAAAGTCACAGTTGAGTTGCTTATCAAAATATAAAAATACATTTTGTTGTCTTGATCTTTACAGCACAAATGATGACACTTTGATACACTGCTTTTACTTTATGTGGGAAAAATAACTGCATCTGGAGATATCTTAATCTCACTAAATCCCACTATAACTTCATGATTAATTTCTCTGGAATATTAGATGAAGAGAAAACAGACATTTTGCAGAGAAAACACAAGGTACTGCTTTAAATCAAGCATGCACATGATTAACGATTCCTTCAAATTTCTGCTGAAATCCGAAACACGGGGGAAAAAAAGCTTATCATACTTCACAAATCTCGCCTTCACACACAATTTAGAAGTTTGGCAAACATGTTAACATGCAAAGGCTAAACAAAAATAAATATATACCACACAAACACTTACACACATACACACATCCTTTTTCTCTCTTTCCACAAGTCCACATAACCATCAGTCTCATTCTTTATCTGGACAGTGTCAGAATGACCCATGGGAGAGCCTATGAATGTGTGTGTGTCTGTGTGTGTGCGTGCTTTTTTTGGTGGTGGTGGGGGGGGTATATCACCGTGACATAGGGTGGAGTGAGAAGTAATGCTCTCAATCACAATTACTCCCCACTGCCACCAGTCATGCCGCCTACCCCGCATCACTTTACCATGAGAATAGATGCGCAGAAACACACACACACACACACTGAAACACAAGGTCAGCATTTCCAGTGGAAAGACATGATGTACTCTGAGTTCAGCAACGACTCCAAGCTCACCTCCATCGAGGATCTAGTGCAGCTGTCAGGGGGATCAGGCAGAGCAGAGCTGGACTGCACCATCTGTCTGCTTACAACACACTCCCACCCGTGCATCAGTAATCCTCAGCACCGCGCCTCCTTCTTCTTTCATCGCTTATCTCCACATTTAATACCACATTTATGATAACGAATGACAGGTAGCTTGGGCTGTGTTCCCTCCTCATCTGGCCTTTATCTCATAATGGAACAAGCTAAATTCTTGGTTCTTGCACACAGCCCTCCAAGGCTTGATAAATCCCGATCACAGGATGGCCACAACACCACTATCTTTTTTTTTTTAGCTGTAAGAAAGGATAGTTGAGAACACCTATATTGCTGCTAATATATTATGATAATTGTAATATAAGGGTGGATTTTGCATTGTGCACATTAATGAGGTGCAACCAACAGAATTGCTAAAACGACCTAGGAAGCATTGTTGTACTAGCCAACAACAAGTTCCTCAAGAGCAAAAGGAAGGACTTCTTAACAAAGCTGTGAGCTAAGTTGGAAGTTTGAAGCTGCAGTGGGTCAGCTGGACAAGGACATTGGTATGGGTCAGTGTCTGGACAGGAAGAATCAGGGGTTGAGAAACTTTTGTGACTTGAGGTCAGGACTGTTTTTGAGGAAAAGAATTGGAAGCAGTGTCCCTAAAGATGGAAAATGGTGCTGTAGGGCAGATATATGATGGCGAGGTTATATCTGTTGACAGGAGTTTTGGGGATCCATGGCACTGAGGAGCCCAGGCAGAGAGTTTCAGGGGGAGCTGGACACTTGCCTGCTGAGTAGGGAGCTGGTGAAGGTCACGGAGCAGTGAAATATGGTTGACAGGTAGCAGGGAAGAATAACACAGACTCTGTCCTTCCTGGCCTGCCACAAGAGTGTCTGGGTCCCTACCAGGGAACACAATGAGGTCATGACCTGTACACGGGTTGAGCCGAAGTTCTCACACATATACATACATACAAGACCTCTTCCAAAGCCATAAGATATAAAATATTGATGACAGTCACGGTAAAATTCACTAGCTAAAACTAGCAATAAATGAAACTCTTGGAATAGATATTCCCTTTAGGAAATTAGTCAAAAAATAATACTTTTTAAATTTTAATATTTATTTTATGGGTAATTTGGATAATTTACAATTCTTCTTCTTTATTTATTATGTTTATTATGGTAGATTAAAAATAAATGAATACAATATAAGACATGCAGATGTCTTGGCCTAAATGGGGAGTGTAAAGTATGAATACGACCTGTTTTCAGGCTCATTTACTTCAGACACTGTCAGATTAAAAGTTAAAAGACTTTAGCTCTGAATCTTCTATTGTTTCCCTAGACAGATGAAGGCCTAAACCCGCTATATTGGTCCTTAATGAGACTCTCACGTAGGCCACTTCCCTTATGCCCCCCCCCCCCCCTCCCCAAACATCTTAAAGCCTGTCCCCAGGTTCCTCTTAGGAAAAAGGAGGACCAACTGGTGAGGAAACCTAGGAGAGGGAGTAGAGCCACGGCACAGGAAGGCTTGAGAGAGAGGTGACTCATTCAGTTTTTTAAAAGGTGGGCATATGGTCCTAAAATGCTTCACTGCATTTCCCATCTTAGCTCCAACCTTATGTGTGCAAAGGATGTCCTCTGAAAAAAAATCCATAAATAATTATTTAAAAACCATTTTGCACCAAATGTTTGAATTTTTCGTCCAAATTCTGAAACATTCTAAAAATCAAATTAATAATAATAATAATAATAATAATAATAATAATAATAATTTATTTTATTGTGTTTATTGTTAAAAAAAATTATTAGCCCATTTTATATAAAGAACGTAGCAAAACAGTTTTATCATTCAGAGGCTAAGAGTAGTTCATTGTGTGGAGTATTTATAGAGCAGTGGTTTGCAAAATATAAGCAGTTTATTTTAAACATGGCATTCTTCTCAATGGCAAAATCCATACTTGGAGTTTTGGTTTGTCTGGGCTCAAAGCGCACTCTGTGTTTAGCTTTCAGAGGTGAAATACCATACAACTTTTGCTACTTTCAACACGGTGGCTTGTTTTTTTTTCTGTTGTTGCTATCTAAAATGCGTTGTGCCAACAACACGCTGCACGGGTTATAACCAGGATATCGTGCATGAAACATTAGAATTTGTAGCACTTATCCTGGGGATGAAAAATGGTTGTGTTCTGCACCCCTCTGCCTAAGAAATGAATAAAGTATCAGACAGGTCCCTGCCTGGCATGATGCATTTTCTTTGTTATTAAAACTATAGAAAAAAATCCATAATTTTGCAACAACATAGCAAATAAAACTATATAATGAAGATGCAGCCCAGCTGTTTTAATTAAATCTATTTATTGCCACAGTCATTGTCAGTGATCACAGAACAGTTGCTTTTTCTTCTTTCTTTCGTCTTTCTTTTATCATATCTAGCAACAACATTTTAAATGTTTCCCAGATTTAAAAATGATCAAATCTGAGATTTTAAGATTGCACTTGTTGCATTTACTCTGCAGCTTTGGCAGACTTAGAATTATGACCTGCGCTCAATTTACACTTGTGTTTCCACGCCGATGATGATGACTGTCTAAAATTTCTTTAAGGATAAACAGTAGTGTATTTTTTTCCTTTGTAATATAAGAAGCTCCTTGGGTTACAGTATTGCTTTTTCTTAGAGTAATTATTTATATTATGAAAAAACCCTTCATTGTTTCAATGCTGGACATGAGTCTGAGTGTGTGGCTTAGTAGTGTGTATGGATTGCTAATAGCACCCTCTAGATGGCGTTAACATGCTTTGAGGGTCAGTGTGCTTTTACCTGAAAACGTCAGTTAAGTGAAGCTGTTTTGTAATTTGCGTTCCAATTACTCAGAAAACATGAACTCACATTTATTGCATTCTTTTATGCTGGTGGTGTGCACAAAACATCACAGTGACTGAAAAGTTGATAGCTGAGAAAAATCAACTTGGGAGCTCTACATAGAAATTAGAATCATAAAGCGCTTCTTGAAAAGATCTTAAAATCTCTGACTTCTCATACACAGACATGGTGTGACCTATTCATCATTCAGACGTTTTGGTTTGCCTGTTGCCCTTTCACATATCTTCTCATATCTGCTGTGCTAAATGCTCATAATTGTTGCATCAGTCTGTCAGCTGGAAGCACATGATTGGGCTAAAACAGTCCTGCCAAGGGGTGGGGTGGAGCATGAAGTGTCTCACAGACCTCTTATATCTAATGATTTGGGGTCCCAGGGTCCCAGGCTGCATGGCTGTGTGGTCCTGAGCAGACACAGCCGGCTCAGTGAAAAGCAGTATGCCCCCCCGCCGCCCTTCCCGGGACAGAAACAACATTCATTCTCTGGATCAAATAGCAGCATAACACTCCAGTTAACAACAGATCGTATGATGGCACAAAAGAACTGTTGTGTCACATTATCAAAGGGTCAAGCACTTAGACAACTTCCAAGTTCAGTGTCAGGAGAATGCTTGTGAATGCTTGCTACCATGTGAAGGAATTTTACGTAGGAAATTTTCTGGAACTGTTTAAATTCAGATTTTTAATATTAAGGGGGGAAAACATTTTTCTTATTAACTTTCTCACTGCTTGAATTTGTTAATTTTGTTAGTTCCCACCCCCCTCGTCTATATATAGAAACAGTAATGGAATACAATCCCATGGAATCCAGGGATGGACTAAAAGCCAAGAGGATCTGTTACTATAAAACGTCTCCCAGGCCTTGTAGAGCTTTAAAGGACAAAGAAAGATAGTTGGACAGGCCTGTTCTCAGGCTGCAAACAGGCGTCTGGCTGCCTTCAAGACATCTCTGTCGCTCTCCCTTTCTTCCCCTCAGGGAAGCCTCTTTAATTTTCAGATTTTCTCTCTGTTCTTCTCTTTGTCTCCCTCCTTTTTTCTTTTGATCTATTTTATATCTCTCCCCTCCCCATGTCTACTCTCTAGTGTGACTTCTCTGTGTCTCAGTGTCTTTCCTTGTACAGAGAAACAACCAAGGGTCTAACACAGCTATTTAAGGGTATGTGTGCATGTGTGTGTTTGTGTCAGTGTGTTGGCAAGGGTTGCAGCACAAGTCTGGAGAAACAGTAACCAGAGAGTATCGCTGAAGTGTCGAATGGGGTCACAGAGAATGGAGGGTCTTCTGTGACCCATCACGGAGCAGAGCAGTCCACGGGGAGTTCTTGTCACACAGGCCCCGTCATTCACAGACACATGAATGATGCCAAATACACACATGCATATATGCAACTGACTTTGCCCCAGAGCTTCTGCACAAACAGCAGCTGACACATCATATGTCCTAGTACAGTGAAAACACAACTATTTCAGGCCTTACTTGTCAATGGTCCCAAATTCCTTGCGCACTCGGGAACATATAGATGCAAACATTATACCCAATACAATTTTCTAATTAGAAATTATGGGGTATTGAAATGGCATTAAAATATTCTGGCTTCATGTGCGGTGGACATCACTTCAACATAAACCAAAATATCCCCTAGTTTTCCTCACATGCAGGAACCCTTGAGAAAAAGATAAACAGTGAATCACAGCCATTAAATTTAAATTTATTTTGAGCAGAGAGTGGACTCGTGCTTATGTGGGCGAGTGTTTCTGTACCTCAGTTCCAGTCCTCTGTTTGTGTTGTGCGTTCCTGCCTCTTGTGTGTGTGAGAGAGTGTGTGTGTGTGTGTGTGTGTGTGTGAGTGTGCAGGCGGTTGGGGGAACAGTTCAGTATGAGGAGTTAGCCGGCTTTCAGAAAGGTCTCGAATGTCTGTTTTCCTGATGTGTGATCCATAAATATTTAAAGTGAAAAGGGCTGAGCTGCGTTGTAGGACAAATCTAATTAACCCAGAACTTCCTAAGGGTTCCTCCGTCTGTGGGGCTGTGCGGGTGTCTCTTACATTGCCAATTCACCTCCTTAAAAGGGTCTGTCTCCTCAATTAAGTCACTCAAACCTTGATACATCATTCACCCACCAATCTAAAATACATGGTTTTAGTAAAGGAGTTAAAAAGAGGAAGAACTGCTACCCATGGTAGCTTCAATGCTTGTAATCACACCTTTTGAAATTGGCTGGCTAACTGATTTCGGCTTAAACTGCATGTGACAATTTTCCATAAACTAATACCAGGACTTAATATAAATATTAGATTATTAAATTATAGTGCAAAGAAGGCAAGGGCAGCGGGTTTCATTTAGACACGATAGTCTGTATTTAGAGAGTGTTGTCACACTGTGGTGAGACAGAAGGAAAGACAGAGACAACCATATAACCAAAGGCAAACCTTTTTTTCGGACTTTCAGACCATCCATATAAAGTTAAAATTACGACTCTTGGCATTGTCTCCAGAAAGGTCTTTGTGTTTGGTACACAACTACAGTAGCCTATGATTCAGTGCATTATACATCTCTTCCCTCTCTGTTCTCAATCTGACCCTGGCAGGGAACACAGTGCCTCTGAAACACTAAAGTGCTGCAGATTGCGAGATAGCCTACCATCCTTTTAGCCAGATGAGACACGCAGCCTTGTCTCCTTAAAACTAGCAGTGGGATGCCCAATTGAAAAGCCGGCTTGGGTGAGGATGTAGGGAATGAAAAGTGGTGCATGGACCTCATTCCTGAGGCCTAGGGTTGCTGATTTCATTAGAGTGCACCACACTATTAGAGTGGCCTCAGTTTGCTTAGCACTCGCTGCCAGCCTCAAATTTCCATAATGCAGCAGAGGATTTAGTTTCACATGAGAAGACCACGCTCGAAACATTTCCGCCTTAAACTGCTCGCTTAAGTTATTATACATTTTCACAATAAATACAAAGAGAAATGCGGCCAGCATCTCATTAGAAGAGGTTAGCTCTAAAGCAACTTCAATCCACACCGTGTTCCTGTTGGTGCTGTGTCAAGTGTCAACTTACTCTGTGATAGAAAAGTAGATTTTTTCTTCTTTTTTAAAAAAATCCGCAACATATTCAGCTGGCTGAAGAGTGCACAAGTTGAAATAAGGTGAGTGAAAGTGATGTGTGCTGCCATAGCAGGATTGCATTAAACCTCGGAAATGATCACCATACCTGGTGTCATACTATAGCCTCATAAGCAGCCAGTGAGATCTGTTTTGCTGTGCTGCCAGCAATTATTAGACGCACGGACAGAGGGCTAACGCCTGCTCCAGATGTTCCGGCACAAGGAGCAACGGGGAATTGGATGAGACCTTGAATTAAAAAGCATCACACACTGAGCATAGTGCACTTCCCCTGTGCTCCTTAGAAGTGCTATTCTATTTCACTGCATACCACCAACAGTGTACCACCGAGGCAGGATAATGAGAAGGGCCAATTAGGATCTGTTGGATAGGATAAAGAGTTTCAGAACAATACTGCCTTTATTTTGATTTTTTCCATAGCATTAGCACTGCAAGCCGCAGCTGGGAATACAGTCACCAGTGGAATACGTGTGATTTTTGTTGTCTGCGATGAAAAAGGAGAAAGTCGGAGTTTGGATTAGTGTGTTTTTTTCTGTTTCTTTTACTATTGCACTGAAGTTGTTTGCATATCACATGTTAGGAAAGCGGAGTGTGTTTACTCCAGCTGTGGGAAGTAAATTCATTACATCTGGACAAGTACAGTTCTGATTTACATGCGCTTTAAATTCACTATTCATATTTTAACTTATTTAAATAGATAGATCATTAGTCACATATAATTCAGTGCTTTTGCCTCCCACTCTGTTATATTTATTTGATTAGACGAATTAAGAATTGCAGATTAAGTTTTTACATTTGATTAACTTAAAATAATCAGTTATCGCATTTAAATAGCCAGTACGTGACTGTGTGAACTAGTAAAAAGTAGAGATGGCACGATACCACTTTTTTATGTCCGATACCGATACCGATATCATAAATTTGGATATCTGCCGATACCAATATGAATCCGATAGTGTTTTTTAATCAACAAAACTGTTTTTTAAATATCTTGCTGCATTTTGTATAAGTTCATACTCAAGTTTAAAACAACAACTACACTAAAGCTATTCTGTTATACCTGTATGCAAAAAAAAATATTTCATATTTCAGCAATACTGATCAATCTAATAAACTTAAACCTACACCATCCTCCCTATTCTGGTATTTTAAAGAGTACTTAGCATAAATATTAAGCAACCTAACTAATAGGGTTCCAACTCCCAGCAACAACAAAAATAAATAAATAAAAAATAGGGAACCACCCCTCACGCGCCACCTCATGATGCTTAATCGCCGTAATCAACCTTAATTTGATGCAGTGTGAAAAAAAATGCACAGAAATCAATTATTTTTCAAGAAATATTAAATAGATTCAACATCTTTCTTCAACAGAATTGCAGACTGCACAGATGGTACCTTCCCAAAGGAAAAAGTACTATAGCTTACTAGGGTATATATATTAGACTTAATAGTCACTATATACAGTAATTGACTTCTATTCATTTTGCATCAAATTAAAACTTTGGGTGTCAGATAATTATTTATTAAAAGCGAGACATTTTAAATGAGAATAAGAAAGAAAAGTATGTCTTTGTGCCCCCTTTTCCCTGTTAATGCCCTATCGGCCCCCCTGGCTAAACTTTGCTAGATCCGCCCCTGCACAGTTACCAGCGTCAGCTACGTAGAAAAAGATCCTGGAGTAGAAAGTAATATTAAATAAATTCTAACAACAGCTGATCAAGCTTAAACGTGCTGCTGTTGTTCAGCCGCTGGTTTCCTCTTTCTGGTGCAAAGTGGGCCAAAAGCAAACTAGAGACACGGACTCGCGACAGAAAAGCCGATCAGCTGATCATTAAGCAGTTTCACGATTGAAGTAGCAGCAAGAAGAGGCAGTCGCTTGTTAAGCTTAACGCAGGAATGCTTTACAAACATTCAGAGATGGACTTACACACTTGCTTTACTTCTCTCGGGATAACTTTGTCGGAGATGAAATGCCAGGTTGCTAGCGAAGCTCCACATGCTATCCAGACCACCGATAGGTCCCGCATGCCACAGCCGCTCTATCACGTGATGCATACTGCTCCGACTGCTAACGTTCTGAGGCGAGTTACGGCGTGTTGCAAGTTTTGTGAGGTGCTTTCGTGATATTTAATGGATCGGATTACATTTTTTATTTTTCTCCGATATCCGATCCAGTCATTTAGGTCAGTATCGGACCGATACCGATACGTAATATCGGATCGGTCCATCTCTAGTAAAAAGTACAGTGGTTCTTAAATGAACGCTTTTTGAAAACAGCATTTTAACTATGCAGCATTCCTGCTTGTTCATGCTAAAATGATCACCGCTGCACGTGCACCACTGGTGTCTTAAAACTCACAGAAAGTTCACAGAAAACCGTTTGCGCCCTTTATTCTATGTGTCTACAGTCTACTCTTTGAGACAAAGACAAAAGTGCAAGACCCTTTATTCTTTTTTGTGCCATGATGCTAATGAAAGGCTATACTTCACATAACGAATGAGACATTACAAAAAGTTGTTTAGTCTCAGTGGTTGTTTAGTGCAGACCACTTCAGGCCCTGGATGGCAAACACAGAGAATTTCAGTTTTGGTGTACATTTTCTTATGCCTTGCAGCAATAGTCAACCTCGTCATATGAAGTAATCTGATTCTTTGTTCCAGCATTAATTATTAATCTCAGATGTGTCTTACGGTAAAACCATTGCATTTACTGAACTTTTTGCACTTTGGTGGCCAAAGTAAGGCACTAATATTAGTGGCTGTCACAAAGTGACATTTGAATTTGTGATGGTTGGGTTTCACACAGTCTGAATTTCGTCAACATTTAGTTTCCCAGCTCAGACAGAAATCCACAGCTACTAATTCATCAGTTCCCCTAATTGATACACACAAGGAGAAAACAGTTTGACCTAAATTGTGCTCTACTTAAGCTAATTTGTCAGATAAAATAACACGAAAAACACTATGCATGTGCCAGATAAGCTGACAAGCATCAAAGAATGTCTTTGTAGATAGTATAATTATTTAACTAGTTGATGAAAACTGTACCCTAATGGATAAAAAACTGATTTGTGAAGTTTTAAGCCTTGTAATAATAGCTCTCCTCTTCCCCCTTTTCCCTAATTTGGTCTTATCTAGGTTGTAGTGCTTGATGGTGAGACAGTGCTAGATCATAGAAGGAAATAGAGAACATGCATGCCATGTCGTCAAGTCAGATAAGAGACTACTCTGGGTGTATGTCTATGTTTAAGTGCAAGTGTGTGTGTGCATGTGTGTGTGTGTGTGGCGTAGAAAAGTCTGGGTCTCTGATTGCCTTTGCCAGGCTTCCCACATTAAAGTGGTCTCTGCCCCAGGGAAGAGATTCCTGACTACATGGCAAAATGGAGAGGGGTGGGGGACATAGCAAGAAAAAGATATGGGAGAAGAGAGTGAAGTGGGAGAGTAGGGGCATTTAGGTGAAAAGGGCTGCCAAAACAACTCCCAGGCTTCATCTGGCCTGCATCCAACTGACGGATACACACTTGTTCACTCTCTCCCTCTTTCTGTCTTACAAACACACAAATACACAGAGTCAGCCCCACCACATGTTCTTAAGTGTGGACCGCACAGGGGGTAGCCCCCTAACCTCCCTGGCCCCATATCCCGTTCCTCTCTTCCCCCTCTCAGCTTTAATTGAGAAGACAAATGGATCTTTCAGAGCCCACTACTACGCCACCATACATCAGTCATGACAATGTTAGCTTTATAACGCTGGGCCAGTCATGAGCCGAACCATATGTTTGGCCCACGCCACACGCACGAGCAAACACCTCAGTTCCATGTTAATGGTGCCCCGGTAATTGCCTGTTGTTTTATTATTAAAGGTAATTTAAGGCCTAATGGAATTCATTCAACATTGTGCATCAGCTCCACCCAGACAGCACTGTAGAGAGATGGCTTTTTTTCATGCTGGACATCATGAAAGGCTTTTATCTCCAGAGAAATAAAACATTATTTGGCATGACAAAACAGATTCAAACTTCCCTTTCATTTTAGCCCCTGCTCCAGTTGTCCCAGTACTACAGTATACGGTGTTTTCCCGTCACTCTTTTTCTCTCCAGGGTTTTCATCAAAACTAAATTGATATCTCTCCTCTTCTATTTTAGCATTTGATAGCTGTTATAATGCAGTTATTAATGGAACCTGCAGCTTTTCACCACTAATACCATTTATAGTAAAAATTACTCAAGAGTTTTATTTTCAAGCTCAAGATGTATTAGGTCTATTAAGTGTAAATACAAGTCTGACAATAAGAACTTGCTAAAAAAAAACAAAAAAAAACAGCTGAAGAGCCAAAGTGTCCTTTTATAAAGACATACCTTTTTCATCATCATCATAGAATTAGTTCAGGCTTGCCACAAAGTGAGGCTAAATCACTACCCCCCCCCCCCCCCCCCCATATCTGATACAATTTTCTCTCTCTCGTGCTGCTTTTACCTGCAGTCTACAGGTTATCTAATCTGCAGGCTGCTTTAAAACCCACTTTTACCCCAACTCCTCCATTTCATCTGTTTTCATTGGTGCATGCTGCTCACCCTGCACATATGCGCACACAGGGACAGGAAGCATTTCATTTCTACTTTCAACACATGCACCTCATCAGGTAAGGAGGAAGAGAGAAAAGAGAAATGTCAACAAATATAATTCCAGTAGATAATTGGTCTTCACTTAAGATTGGACCAGACAGAAAGTAAGATTTAACAGATATCTACCTTATTTGGCAAATTACCTAGCACTGACAGTGCAACGGATATCTGAAACGGTAACTCATAGGTCACCAACCCTTACACGGGAAACAAACTATTCTTCAAACGCAGCATGAGTCAGTTAATCAAGCGGTCCTATCAATGGACTTACAGTAAAACGTAAAGTTGAAAAGTCCAACAGGACAAGGTACAATGCCAACAAATATAAACTCAGCTTCACATGAATACAAAACTCATATTACTGCATCTATCAAACGCTGTATTGATATTTAGAGAATTTTTGGGAAACCAAACCAAACACATTAAAGTAAATACCAGGCTGGTAGTTCAGGATGACTGGGAGTGTCAACAATTCCAGGAATTACCTGTCTAGAAAACTAAAAACTGTGATCAATGGTGGTATTGTGTTAATATGGGCCAATAACATATAACCAGTCAGATTTTCATTACCTGACTCTATCAGGTTTTGGTAAAACGCCTCTTTTGATTGAGAAAAGTATATCATAAAAAATAATTGGCCAACTCCAATGACAGTTTGCATGTGTGCTGAAAGTTCTCTGACTGAGTGTACTGATTTCATCTAATTTATTAATGGCAGGATCTGCTTCAAGTGGACGGAAACAGGTAACTGTGGTCTTATTTATGAACAACTACACAGAGTTTTTTGTCAATGATATTTCTGAGGTACTGTGTAGCTATAAACAGAGAAATAGATTGCATAACTGCAGCTGATCTTTAAAAAATGCTGATATTCTTCGGACATGTGCGAAAATGTCACACAGACTTTCACAAACTGAAAATCTGCCTGAAGATTTATTAATGCATGACACTGTGTCAGTGTAAGGTCACTTATAGAGTCCACAAGCACACAAAGCTGTGTGAGTCCTGTTGAGCGCTTATCAGTTCATCTCGTTCCCCTTCCTTCCTCTTTACTGTGATCTTTACTGCAAGTTTTCAGTTTTTTCAGCTTGATTAAAACTGAAGTGTTCTTCATCTCATTATATCTTACTTCGCCTTTTCCCGCACTTCCTACCCGTGTCTAAATCTCTTATTGAGTTTCTTTGTTTCACAACACAGGAAGTCAGCGTGGTGCCCTGGGATCTCTCTCTTCTTCCTGGTCCCTGCTCCCATGGTTTTTCATGCCTGGCGTCAAGCATGCCTATCCTCTGACTGGATTTACTCTCATCTGGGGCCAAAAACACCAAAATAACAATCTTCCCTCCCATCATCTATGCACTCGTACACTCTGGTCTGCTTTCCACTGTCTTACAACTACTGACATGTGACACATGTCTGTGAGTGAGTGTTCTCATGGTTTGTGTCGTCGTGACCCCACACAACATTTTATTACATCATTAGAGGACTCGGCAGAGGTATGTTAGGTTATTTCTGCTTTTGTGACAGTCGAAATTAATCACGCTTGCTGTTTCTACATTCTCTCTCTCTATGTCTCTTTTTCTGCCTCTCTCGCCCTCTTGTTCCCAGCAGCATGTGAACATTAGCCAGGCTTTTTTATCAGGAGCTTCCAGCAGAACTCCAACAGGCCTTCCCAGGAGAGGAGGCTACAGGAAGTCGTAGGATGATAAAATTGGGCCATTACTGGGCCAACACAGGACCCCAGGGTTCATTGCCCCTCCTCCTAATCTCACTCTTTGACCACAGCACAACCAAGCCCTGAACACACCTCAAATGTGATGCCTGTTAGTTATTTTGTTTTCCTCAGAATCTCTAGAAGTCTGGCATGCTTGAACCTAAAGAAGAGCTTTTGCCCAAATACATGACAAAGAGAGAATTTATTTTGGAAGAGGATAGTAGGAGGTAGTAACTGTAGTTAAATCATTTATAAGAAGGAAGAACATTAAAAATTCCTCAGCATTAAGCTATTACTCAGCACTCTGCCAGGCCCTGAGAGTGGGTGCAAGGAGGACATAAGAATAAAAACAGCTGCCTCTGAGACGACGTCACAGCCTTGAACACCACTGATGTAGCTCCCAGGAATAGTACGCACAACAACATGGAGCTGCTGCTCTTGAAAAGTAGTGTAGGGATGCGGAGAATTAATTGGCAGTGATGGTCTTGCAGACGTGATGACAGCTGATAGAGAGAGCAGCTGGAAGTGACAGAAGCGCCAGAGCTCAGAGTCATGTAGCAGACACAGAGCAGCGCAGAAACCACAGAGTGAGTGACAGAGGGATAGGAAGAGATCTTAGAAATATTTTTTATATGACTGGGACCAGATTTTGCATGTATAGAGTACATAACAGACAGTATTGTAATAATCATAATTGATTATTATGAAAAAATGTCTGAATGAACGTGAGATACGTTAAATGATGGCGCTTTCACCTCAGAACCCAGAATCTGCTGTGAGTGAGCAGAAACAGGCAACTTTACAGCTAACTGTTGGTAAAAGGAGGGAAAGCCTAGTGTGGCTTTGTCCAAAGGTAGCAAAACCTCTACAGGTGTAGCAGCTTTTACAGGTGCCAGTCTTTGTGCAAAAGTCTTGAGACACTTATTTCCTTTATTCTTTACGTATCGTTAGGAAAATAGAAAACAAGGCCAGTGATTTATTAAAGTATGCATAAACATATAAATATACATTATTAAATACATTACAATAAACTACATTGTTACAAATACATTATACAAAGCAAAACAAGAGTTTGTATTATTCCGAAGAGTATGGAAGTCAACATTCGGCAGGACCACCTTTATTCTTCAACACAACCTGAGGTCTCTTAGGCAAACTTTCTCTGAATTTCTTCAAGCAGTCTTCAGGAATAGTTGTCCAGGCTTCTTGAAGGACATTCAAAGCTCTTCTTTGGACGTTGGCTGCCTTTTGTTCCATTCTGTGTCAGGATGGAACAAATTCCAAAGGTATTATTTTTCCTGCATTTAGACTGATGTGATGAGACTTTGGAGAACAGTAGGTAGGTAAGTCAAAATTGGTTCTTTGCTTTGCTAAGTTTTCTGTTATGTGTAGACACATCACTGGCTCATCCCTAGAGTTATGTGCCATTTTTATCGTTGAATGACTCGTAGATCAGTGTTAAGTGCCTTAACAACCTTTAAAAAAAAAAAAAAGACCTATAGAAAAGCTGATGAAGAGCTACTGCTCATACCTTTTTAAAGACTTACAAGAAAGTCTGGCCGCTTAAAACCAATAAATAAAAAAACGGGGCTAAAAGGGGCTAGCTTAAGATTTTTGTACACTACTGTATTTTCTATACAAATTAAAATCAGTCTCCAAATGTAGCTTGGACTGGAAATACTTGTGTTCAGTATAAATATATTTCAATTAGCAGATTTAGTTTTTAATTAGTAAAAGTTTTCCACATTTGGCGACTCGACGCTTTCTTGCTATGAACATGGGCTTTATAGTTCATTTTGAGTTAACCCTACGTACCCCCTGTTGTAAATACAAAAACAGCACGCCCAGTTTACAGCTGAAATTTCGGAGAAACTCGAGTAAAAACTACAGAGTTCAGCTACTTTGTGAAGTGAATTAAACTACTAAAAGTAAACATTATATATCTACTGTAGGTTTATATTTGTGACCTTAAAAACCCCAAAACTTTGCATCCTCTGTGGGAACGCATTAGCTTTGGGTCAGAAAGTCAAAAAGAATTAAGAGACTGACTAACAAATTCTCTTTAGAAGTAGGTCTATAAAATGTGTCTGGTTGTCTCTGACATTCCACTGACAATCCAGGGAGAGCAGCCAAATGACCCTGATGCTCTGGGGACACCACCCCTTCACTCCCCCACCACCGCCTCCTCATACCAGCAGATCAACTGAGCTAGTTTCCTTATCTGTTCACCCCTCAATTACCCTGTGCTGGAGAGGGCATTTGAAGCCTCAGATGAGCAGCCTGGTGGTTACATGGGGCTGGACTGGGAGGAGGCAGAGGCTGGTGATGGCCTTTTAACCCTCGCTGCACAGATAAACGATGAAGGGGTGGGATGTAGTGGCTCAAAGGTTCACTGAGTGTAATCTGCTGTTAATTATGTAAAACTGTTTGTTTAGTGTACATAATTGCTGTGATAGTCAAGTTGCTGATTACTTCATTTGCTGATTCATATGCCTGCGAAAACAAAGTTCACCTTCCATTTTGTTATATAAAAGCGCTGCATTGAGAGAGAAATGAAATCAGAGAATGATATCATTTTACTTGACAAAACTACTTTTTTAATAGTCATTTATTATTTATTTTAATAAACCATATTATGTTTAAGCTCAGTGTATGTTGTAGATATTGTGTAATGTCTTTTGTCTACCTGTCTTCTGTCTTTCTCAGCAAAGTGTGCTGTTACTGAAATGTTTTTTTCTGAATTTTCAATTCAATTCAATTTTTTATGTAGCACCAATTCACAACAACAGTCACCTTATGGCAATTTATATTGTAGGGTGAAGAGTCTACAATATTAGCGAGGAAACCCCAGCAATCAGACGACCAAGCACTATGCAACAGTGGGAAGGAAAAACACTATTGCAACAGGAAGAATCCTCCAGCTGAACCTGACCCAGGGAAGGGAAGCCATCACATGGGACTAGTTGCAGAATGACAAAACAGAAGAGACCAGAGGAATCTGCATGCTTAGTAAATGTGCAACCATTTCTCAGGTCTTCCTCACAGAGGTGAGCTTAAAGAAGATTAAAGACAACCAAATTTGTTCAAAACTAATGACTTGACTTTGGTTACATTTTTTAAACAAAAATATTCCACCCATCAATTCATTTATTTATGAATTTTATTCAGTGATCAATAACATTTTCATTGTATGTAGAATAAACTTACTGAACCTGAACTTATGCACCCGCTTCAGATGTTATCATCCATCCAGATGGAGGATCACTAAGACACCCGCTTTGGATATTATCAGTCCATACAATGGGCGTTATTAGCAGAAATCAGTCCCATAGATATGGGCCAGGAGGGACCTTCTCTGCCTCCTAGACTGTTCAATAATAAACTGTGCAACCATATTCTGCACCAGGACGTGAATGCTACCATAGAAGAACCCAAGGCTACTACTGCTAGCAATGCTAAGGTTAGCAAGACTCTGCAACCTAATCTGACAGCGTGTGTATTTGCAATGTTATACAGACCGCAAGCTGCCACACATTTCAGCAACATTTAAAACATGTTTTGTTTAATGAAGAACAAGAGGAACGGTTTCATATAGCTCCTTAAAGACACACAGAATATTTGTTTGGCTAACTTTAACTTTGTGACTTTATAATTAGGAAACAGGTCCTAGTTTTAGAAGGTGCAAACTTAAATACATTTTTTTTCAGAAGCTATGTGACTCATAAATGCATATTCTGGCACATATAATGTCACTCTTCCCATATATGTCAGAGTTTCTTTAACATTCAGGAAATATTTTCTAGTATGCAGGTCAGTAAAGTCCAACGGTCTACCTCAGTCATGTTTTAGGCCGCCTAATGAAGAGGTCTGTGTGAGCTTTCTCTGGAAGCACCAGTGGAGGAAAGCTGGACAGATAAAGAAAAGGAAATAGAGTTAGGATTGAATGTATGACTGAATGAAGGCGACTGCAGTGACTGGAGAAGAGGGAATAGAACAGAGCCACCATCTCCTATCATGTCTTTCTGCATCTGTTAGATGTTTCCTTCCTTTTAAGGCAACAGCGATGTTCTGTTTTCTCTTGAAGGGTAGCTACAAAGAGTTTTGTATTTGGACTACTCCAGTAATTTAGGATCAGTTACCATTAATTTTGGTAACTGTAATGATTTGACTCATTCATTCTTTGGTATCTTAAATATAAGGGAATTCCAAGTTAGGCGTGTTTACAGTATCTTTATCGGTCAACTTCTTTAATCAGTCCCTCGGTGCTATTTCTTAAAAGTTGCTGTTGCTGTTTGTCAGCACCTCTAACATGCGCCAGTCTCGCCAATCTACCAAGTTATCTGTGATCTGTTTGTATAAACTTATCACTCTGTTAACACCTAGTTGCTTCTTGTGAGCTATCGTGTTCTCGGTGACAAGGGTCTCCTCACCTGTCCATCCATCACAGCCAAGACCTTCAGTGGTGTCTCTGGGTGCTTGCAGGCTTGTCAGTAATTACAAGGGAGGTAGTGATACTGAAACCAGCTGTGTGCAATGCGGGCTTAGCGGTCAGTCAGATGACAAGAGTCAGACAGGGAATTCACGACATGTCCACAGGTCACATCATCCACAGTAATACAAGATAATCGCTCTTCTGTTCTGACATAACAATAACTGGAACTGAAATAACATGGAAAGCATTTTTTTCTTATGAAGCAAATGGTCATCTGATTCTGGAGGGATTGGATTTTGTGCTCAAGGTCACTACATTGTTACATGCGGGCTTGCATCACAAGCCATTCAGTTAAAGGGTGGTCTTTCTGCTCACTGCACTGCCCTACCAGGCCAAACGCCAGCAATAGAGAAAGGCTTTAAAAATGCTTTGTCGGTTTGTGTATATGTGCATGCCTACATGTGGGTCGCATGTGCATGTGTGCAGAAATCCAACTGCAGCAATGTTCTCCCCTCCTTATTTTTCTTCATGTGTGTTCCACGTGTTGCAGCCACATTTCTGCAAATATTTATACCGGGTGTAAAATGCTCTTGATCTCTCTCCTCTGTTTACTCTCCTGTTCTTTCTCATAGCTGACTCTTACACTGACCTTTTTTCATCCTGACTAAGAGTGACAGCAGGGAGGGGACCGAGAGTCGGGGGGGGAAGGAGCAAGTGAGTATGGAGTGAGGTCAGGAGGAGAGAGAGAGAGAGAGTAAGAAGAAAGTCTGTTTGGAGGAGAGAGATGTGAGCAGGGGAGCAGGGAGAGAGAGTGTTCAGCGTGATGGATGACTTGTCATCATATTGAAATCAAAAGCCCAACTTACCAAGCCCTTTCTAGCAAAAGCACACAATGCAATCGTGCAAGGAGGCCCATTGGCCTAATTGTAGAGTAATTTGACATCTGTTGACGTCTGAAAATGTGTTAGCTACTACTGAGAGAGAGAGAGCGAGAGAGAGAGAGAGCGAGAGAGAGAGAGAGCGAGAGAGAGGGTGGTACTGTAATGATCTCTGCTTGATTTCTAAATGAGGCACATGCTGCTGACCAAACTGTGTGTGCACGCCTCTGAAATGAGAACAAAAACATCCAGATCCAGTTACAGGACCAAGTATCACATTTGTGGTCTTTGTCATCAACTTAGCTGAATTCACAGCGGCATGATCAATGGGCTTTTTGTAATGATATTTAACCTGAAACATGAAGTAGTGTGTTGCTGAAACTAATGAGCTTTGTCGTTGGGTGGCCTATTGGACACCACACACACACAAAGGCTTAGAAACATGAATATATCCTGCTCATCTTTCCAGCTGTTATTTGTGTTTATTCTTTCATAACAAACTCTGATATTTTAATGTAATTTAGCCACGGTCACGAAAAAAAGCCCAGTACGTAGATTTTAAAAATTATGAATCGGTAATGGAGATTTAATTTATGTATTTTGAAGACACTTGTCACAACATATAGAGCTTTTTTTTTTTTTTAAATGAAACTACCTGTTAAATCATTAAAATCTCAGTCAAATGGAAAATATTTCTTCTTTCAAGACAGCATTAGAGAAGCTAATTCGTGGCTTATTTTTCAACAACAGAGATTTCAGAGCTGCTAACAGGGTGCTAACAAAGCTCCAGCTGTGACGAGTCCTTCATCTCTACCTTCACATTCCTTCCAGTGTGAAAGGCTGCTGTTCTCTGCTTGCTGAAAGGAAACAGAGCTGGTAGCTGGATTCCTCTGCAGTGTTTTGGCAAAAGCTATGGAAGAGGCCTTAGGCTCATTAGCGAGGCTGGCATGAGAGTTTGAAGGATATCTGCTAACACTCTGCCATTCTTCAGCTAGAACGAAGACAGCTTTTGCCTTACTCTAATCACAGGGGCAGTTTTACTCTCTTTTAAATGGCACCTGTCAAAATAAGTCTTTAAACACAAAATAGTCAAGCACCGCAGGCACGTTCCAAGTCTCTACCCATAAATGAATTGCTGACCGTGATGTGCCGTGGACCTCTGTGCACTCCCTCATAACCCACGCGAGACCTTGCAACAGATCTGCCAGACTGGCCTTGGACTTTTCTGTCTATATCGACTGCGAACCCCTGAGCTAAGCAAAGCAAAGTGCAGGAGTTCAAGACAAACGGGAAGGAAAGGATGCTGTAAGCAGACAAGGGTGAAATGGAAAAGTGTTGGGTATAAATGAAGAATCTGAAGCATGACTAAAGGATGAGGAAAGAAAAAACAGAGAAAGGTTCCCCTCTCTGTGCTCTAGTGCATGACATCACAGCTCTCCCAGCTTCCATTAGGGCCTAATAAATGAAGGCCTAACGAGGCAGAGTGGGTGGGAAATATGGAAGGAGGGGATGGAAAGGGGAGGTGGAGGTGCCTCGCCACCCCAAGCCTCTGTCAACCCCTTCAGGAACACTTGAAGGAGGGGTGGAAGAGAGGTTCGAAGCAAAGTAAGGGTGGAAGGAGACTTCCAAAAAAAAAAACCCAACTCTCGGCCCATTAGAGAAATCAGGCCGGGACTCTAAAAACACCCTGAGAGCAGAGAGGCCGAGTGGCCCTGGTGTAAACATACGGTGGGTGGCAGCCCCTGAGCACTCTGACAGCCAACAGCGGCCATGATGGATCTGTGGAGTTATCTCATTTTCCACTGTTTTAATTAGAGGCCAGGCTGTGAGCCTCGGCAGCTGGCTCCGCTGTACTGACTCCTGCGGCCTGACAGAGAAAAATGTCCACCAATACTGCTGCCAAGTTCAGCCTGACCAGAGAAAAACAGAAAAAAAATCAAACTTCTGGGATCCATAAGTTTGTTTACTGAGCAGGTTGCACTTTAAACAATATTATACTCTAATAATTTAAGTTTCTGTCTTTCCATATTTGTGTGTCTTTGAGAAGATGTTTTGATTTGCTAACTCAATTTACATAAGAGAGAGCCCAGTGCATAATTTGGAGGAGAAAAAAATCACCTATATTTACAGCTAATTAGAGCCATGCATTTTAGATGACAATGACAGGATGAGTTGAGGTATCAGCTATCCGTCCGCAAAATGAGCACAACTCGTGGTGCACCCTGTTATTAGGTGGCGCTCTCAACCCTATAATCCTGCAGAGCACTGCGGTGATGGGGTAAGACAGATAAAAAAAACTACCTCACACAGTCAGTAGGGGCAAATGTAAGGTTTATATCTGCCCATGTGAAATACGTGGTAGCTAACAGACATGAAGAATGTGTGATACAAAAGGTCTTTGATAAGAGTTTCTTTAAAAAATTTGAAATATTATTAAATGTTAAATGTTTCACAGGCTGTTCTGTAATTTCATCTGATATAGCTGGTGTTTTAATCGAGTAAAATGTTTGTTCTCCAGTAGTTCTGTCATTTTAAAATGTAATATATGGTTTAAGGGTGTGCAGACAATTAAAGGCTCTGTGGGGAGAAACCTTAGTATTTGTCATTCTTTTGGAAGAGTCATTTTCTCAAACTTCAGAAATCTTGAAAAATGAACTAAAAGCCAGATAAGACAATTATTAATTAATACATTTTTTAAACAAGATTTCCAGCTGTACTCTCTTTGCATGGGTCTGCTTTGCAGCTGTTTAAAGGTGATTTTTTTTTATAATTCTGACTTAAATATAAAATCTTAATGGAAATTATTTGGAGATTTCCTTTGTTTGAGCACAGATATTTGATATAGATTTAGACAGGGATGTTATAAAAGATAGTGAACAGTTTTTCTTTCTTTTAAAAGAAGCAGTTTAACATTGACATAAACTGTTATAGCTGTTTGTCTTCTTAGAACATTACAAGGGCATTTCACAGTGAAACGAGCATAATGAGCCGCAATGTGTGCTCCTCTTCATCGTGAGAAGACGTGGAAAGAAAGTGCAAGCGAGAAAGCTGGGTTACAGAGCGGTGGGAAGGAGGAAAATAAAATAAAATCATGTCATTGTTGTTTACACTGGAACACCCCCCCCCCCCCCCCCCCCCAAACTGAAGGCCCTTGTGTGCGAGTCTGTGTGTGTTCCATCGTTTTCACTGTTTAGAGTTTCGGTTATTGTTAAGTTGACCTCAAAGGACATTTTGAAATTCACCACGAGACCAGTTTTGAGTTATTTTGGAATATTTTTGTTTTCATGTGAATTCAACATGCTTTACATTTAAAAATGGTTTCTTTAGATTTTTATATGTAGCTATCTTTTTTAATTATGAAAATGAAAGCGATGAAAACATGTAACAGGCATGAATAAATTTAGCTGAGCATGAAATCTGACGTGAAATATCAGGATGTGTCCTTTGGTGTCATTTATTTAGTTTAGGCTCCCATTTGCTTAATTACATGAAGCGACAGGTATAAATATATGCACTGTGATGCACATGTACCCCCTTTTAATTAAACAAACAAACAAAAAAACATGTAGGCACATGCAATCACAGATGACCTCGGGAAGCTTACTGCAGGTTTTCCAACCCTCTACCATGAAACCTTCTGAACTATTAGAAACCTGTTCACAATAGTGTAATCCTTCTTTTCTTTTTATATACTCAAGGTCAATATCTCACGCCTACCTTATCTCTACTTCTTCCCGTTCACTCACTTCCACACTTGTCGCTGCATCAGCCTCTCCCTGTTTCTCCAGGATTTCTCTCCCTCCTCCAGCTTTCTGCCTGTTTAGTATGAACAGCAGCCTCCATTGCTGAATGGCAGGGTGTTATGACAGCATGCTACTGTTAACTGTGTTTGGGTTGGGAGGACAGGGGAACACACACATTCAGACACTCCGCAGTGCACGCACATACACCAGGACATTGACATCTTCATCTTTAGAATTGCCATTGTACATGAGCGTGCTCACACATGCACAGACACACGCAGGCCCGTGATCACTTATGTGTATCTGGCACCAACTTCTCCAGATGGAGCTCATCCCCTCCCTGCCTGAAGCCATATTTTGACTGTTTACTCAAGATTGCTCTATATCTGCCCATTGTTAAGCCTGCTTGGCTCTGTGAATACATTCAGGAACATTTGAAGTGGGAGTTTAACTTATGTACATGTGGAGAAGCACCACGATGTTTAAGTGTGTGCCCTCTTTGGGTGAAGGCGAAGGGGGTCTTCAGTGAGCACTGGCCAAATGTGAACATATATTTGAGTTCATAGACTTGCACACTGCTTGACCTGTGCAGGTGGGTGTCATTCTCCAAAGTGCATCCTGCCTCCGCAAGACATTTGTTTGTACACATGATGAGTTACTGGTAGCTACAGCAGGATGTTTGTGACCTGCTGTTTGAGAGCGCCTTATGAGTGAGTGGGTGGGTTGCTGGTGTTTGTATGCATTTGCACCCAGACGTTAACCATGGGGGTTTGCAATGCCCTAAAAAGTCGTGTTATCCCTCCGAATTAAAGGCTTGCCTTCAGAAGCTCGAAATCTGTCATTGCGTCAAATTACATGCCCTGTATAGCAGCATAATATACGGTATACTATAGCAGATGCAGAGAGAGGAACATAAACACCTTCAAATCTTAGAAAATAGTGGAAAAATGAAATGGTCGTCAGAGCAGAGCCTCATTGCGCTATTGTCTTCCTCTTCTCCACATTCACTTTTTCCACATTTAGAAATGGCTGCTTTGATGCATGCTGAAGGAATGCAGGGTGAGTAATCACAGGAGGGAGCGGGAGCAGGAAGGAGAGAGGTGGATTACGCTGATGAACTAAAGAGGTGATGGAGACAATTAAAGAGGCCACGGGGCGAGAAAAGATGGACATTTAAGAAGAAAGAAAGGGAAGATAGAAATGTAAAGCAGGCGAGAAAAGGAGAAAGAAAGTACAAGGGGCCTCCCTGGTTGTCGTTGCGCTGTGTGCGATCATTTGGGTTGATTTGGATTAATGCTTTAATTGAGAAACACACACAGAGACCGTTAACATCTGTATCCCATAGCAGTATAGTGGCCGCCAAGACAAACCAGCACTGCGTCACACTGACAGATTCCCCCCAGTAACAAGAGCACTCAAGCAAAAGCTCTGTGTGAGAGAGACAGGGCTTTAATGGCAAAATTGTCCCGGTTCAAGACTTTAAGCTTTAGGTCATTAAAGTGGTACTGCCAGTCTTGAGCTAACATGACACACACAAAGAGCATCGCTGCAGAAAAGCAGAGACTCGCAGAATTATAGAAGTAACATCTGGTTTCACAATATTTCCACACTTGCCCCATGCGCACAAAAGACAAACAACTTCCCAGCATACTTCAGTGTTTTTTTGTTTTCTGTCCTGACATTTTCTCACTAAACCAGAAGGTCAAACTAATACAGTCAGGGTTCACACACCTTGTGAAAATCCAGCCGCATTTCCTAATGATAGTGTAAAAAGGAAAATACGATGATTTCACTCTCGGCTAAGTGTCCTTTCCCTGGTCCCTGCAGCCTTGTGAGCTACACAGAAGAGGCAGTAAAAGCAGCGTGAGGCCTTTTCGACAGTTCATCACTCTGACCTGCAACCTCACAGTTGGTCCATTTAGTTTTACACGTATACTGCAAAGTAGCATGCACAGAGTTTATATGCGTTGTCAGGTTGCTAATACTTTGACCATAAAATTCATGAGCGCACACTTTCTTACAGACAATTGTGAGAAAGTATTTTCATCATGACACACTGTCATTCTTACACACACACCACACTATTCTGCTGCAGAACAATGCAAGGCTACACACCCTGTCTGTGTGACTCTGACCTATGGGACCCCTGCCTCTCTTAACCAGACTGAGTCCCTACACCAATCCAGCATTGACCCCCATTCATTTGGACCGACCCCTCTTATCAGGTCTGCCAGTTTTAGCTGTTACACACACACACAGATGCAGGCAGCCCAACCGCTCTCTCCTTCCCTCCCAACCTCCCCCTCCGCTCAACTCTCCCTCAACCATACGCATGTCAAATCGTACTAGTTTCCTCCTCGTGTATTCACACACATCTGAAACCACACATTGAGGAAAACCATGCTGACTCAATCCTTATGGGCAGTACAAAGCGAAGAGTCGAGTGTCAAGGCCTCGGTCTCAGAGCGCAGGGCCAAGAAATCAGACTTTGCGGAGGGTAATTAATACAGCAGAAAGCCCAGGCTTAGTGAAAGGCCAGAGCATTCAGACAGCATTCCCTCCAAGCTCACAGCAAAGGCACTCGCACACATGACTGCCAAGACAGCTTTCGTGACTGCTTCCCCTCGTCCCTGTACGGTTTCACATTCAGCCCACTGCGTTTGATCATGCAAGCCTGCAACATACTCACATCACCATATCTAATTAACAGTGAACGGCAAGGGGAGACATTTACACGCACACAAACACCACAAAGATAAGTGCAGCCTAGAAAAACCCATAGTGTAACATGAGCCTTTACTCAAGTATGGATTAGCATCGCTGCCTGTCAGATACACATAGTTGCTCTTTGGCTGGCTACCACACACAGTGACCACTGGCTCAGTAGCAACTTGCGCACACTCTCTGCAGCAGAAAATAAGTGCCTAACTCTAAGAGAACGTGACATATAATAAGAAATGAAAAGGAAAGCAAACACATAGCATAAAAGCTTCTTTATTCACTTTGTGGAGTACTAGCAGAGCAATAAAAGAAAGTGTTTATATCACAGATAAGATCTACTGGATTTAAAAATGTCAAAACAGCAATCTAACTATGCTAAAAGGTGAGAAAGAGAAAAGAGTCCTCTCGTGCTCTGTTCACCACCTGTCTCTGCTGACACCTAAACAGTGCTCTGTCTCTGGGCTTTGGGGGATTTTGGCCAGCATTACTTGACAAGTGCACACATATGACATGCCATCATGAGCCAATTCTGGTCTAATGAGAATTCACAGAACTCCAGAAAATTGGCAGATTCAGCATCATTAACTCTACTATGTGGAATATCACCATCTCTGCCACTAGTCTTAAAGACACAGTAAAAAAAAAAAAGTAGAGCCAGAATTAATTCCAGCTATGTACAATACAGCTGTATTGCTCATACCTAATGGTATGCTCTCATGCAGCAGCTGGTACTGTCTGATTAGCTCCATCGTTAACTTAATGAAGCTATTCCTGCCTCGCTGTGATGGATTCACATGGAGGGAATGAAGAACATATACTGTTAAAAAAACAAGAGGCTATCTCCTTTTCTTTCAACCTCCGTGAGCGTGTCCAGCCGTGGTGACCCCTCATCATTCACCAGCAGAAAAACAGAAAGATTATGCCAGCCCCAACGAGGATAAACAAGGGGTGGGCTAAATTACGGGTGCTAAAATGTGGCGGAAAAAGGTGGTTTAGCTGTGCCTATTTAGTGTCTAAAAATAAAGCCATGCCAGGCCAAAAAACTGCGTGCCCACAGAGGTATCCGTGCCAGTACCTTTTATACAAAGCATCTTCTCTTAACTTGTGAAGTGTAATGAGCATCCTGAAATGTTCAATTACAGATTTTCTACTAACGAGGTAAACAAAGCATCAAACAACTCAAAACAAAGGTCTTGATGAGGCGTTTGTATTCAGGTAATACTGGATTTCTCTGAAGTTACGGGGGTGGAAGGTGTTGACAGTGTTAGTGTTTTCCCCTGAGAGAGAAGAACTGGTGTTTTCCCATATTTACGTCAGTATTTACGCATGTGTGTACAGGTCTTTTGAGAGGTTTACATATTGCGGGTAATAGGATAACTCTGGCCTCTAGCAGCAGAGAAAACAGGTGCTTATCTTGTCACAGTTGTTGTGCTAAGCCAACCTTTGACCCCTGGTTAAGAGCCAATTCAGAAATTAAAAACAAGAAATTTGCAGGTCTCCGCCCTCTCCCAGCTCCTGGCTCTGCTCTCTTACATATACACGTGCACTCACAAAAATTCATGCATGTGGTAAAGGTCAGCCAGCTGATGAATCATTTTACAGCTATTTCCGAGGATCCTTTCACTGGTGTTCTGCAACCCAGCTTGTTGAAGAGTGCAATAAATGAGAAGAGAGAGACATCAACTGCGAAGCAAAAAAAAAAAAAAAAAAAAAAAAAGAGTGGATAAGGACAGACCGAATCGTGCAGAGGGGGAAGATTGAGAAGTGAGGGGGGGGAGCGGAAAGGGAGAAGTTTGCCGCTGTGTGGGGTCTTTCTCGCGTGCATTCACCAACGGAGTCTGGGTTATTGATTTTCAGGCATGAAGCAGGAATATTGTCCAGGGTTTTACTTTGCTCTGCCGTGTCTGCCAAGCCCTTTCTAGTAACGCTCCTTCACTTTCACATTTCTCTCTAACAGAATAGACGGACAATGTTGCTTCAAAAATACAACTGCAGCATAACTGCTGAGCAGCTTTCCTTTAAACAACTCTGAATCTGTTCATTCTACTTCCACAATTTGAAACAAAATATATTTATATATGGTCAAAAGCAAAGGTTTTCATTTAGTCAAAGCATTGTTCATAAGGTCTTAACACAAATGCAACAAATCTGCATTTAACGTATGTCAAAAAATAAATATTTAATACTGCAGCAGTTTGCAACATCTCTTTGAAGTATGATGTGTGTAAGGCCCTTTAGTTTTATGATTTCCATGGTACATTTCATTACATTCATACATTTCAACATTTCATAAATACATCTTTGGTTTAATGATAATTATGCGGCGGTTGTTTTTTTACCACAAAACTTTGTGTCTCCGGGTGAAATTTCAATTTAACGAATGTTACAGCTCCAGTTTGTCTCTGCAAAATTATGAAACGTATGAATCACTTATTCTTGACATCTCATTCCTCTCTTGCCCTTGGGTTATTTTTGTAACGAGCATATCTGATAAAAATGCAAGGCACAGCATTACAAATATCGAATTTTCACAATATATTTATAGCTGTTTGTCTAGCTCTGACATGATCAGAATATCCTTGTCATCATATTACTAAATATTTGACTGGTCATCAGGCAGAGAGTATGCAAGTGACTGTTGTAAGAACGCAACTCCATTAACTTTAGTCATGTCCATCACCGTGCCTCTCACACCAAATATAAAACATACACACAGAAACATAAGCATGCACACACAGACATGCTGAAATGAACTCTCCCTCACATATATAAACTTGGATGCATAAACAAAGCAGCCGAAAGGCTGAAGGAAATCCTCGGACGCACCAAAACAGACGCACACGCAGCTCTTGGAGAGCACACAGTTATATGTGCCGAGAATACTTGCTAAAAATCAAATGAAAAACCCAGCACAGAATACAACGTTATTTGAATGCGACTCAGAGACTGGGTAAAGAAAACACGCAAATGTTGACGTGTCGCCATTAGAAGAAACTTTAGCAAGAAATTACATTTTTGAAACCACAATATTAGCAGGTTAATGTGAAAGACATCAATCATGTTTCATGGATAAGACAGTGGTTCAATTCATAAAAACCCTCTTCGAGGGACAAGAAAGTTAAATACATTTAAACAGTCCGCTGTTTTGCCGATTAAAGAAAGTGATGAAAAGTACGTGCGGTGTGCCATGTGGCAGACAAAGAGTCCAGGAATAACAGCATGAGATGGAAAAAAAATCATACTGTGTTAATTTATTGACATTTATTGGTCTCCAATACAAAGTGCAATAAGTCCCCTTGTAAAAAGCCAAATTTGAGAGGAGCAGGATCCTCCAACACCGAAGCCTCAGCAGCACTACATTTTGATATTTTTCATTGCATCGATCATGATAATAATTAGATGCGGAATCCAAAAAAGCCAAAGAAATCAAAGCTTCAAAGCGAATTCTCATTTTACAGCAGACATTAATGTGGAGTTCAAACTAAAAATCAAAAGCCATTGAGATTATAATATAACTGCATCGTTTTAAATCACTTTCCATGATAAATTACCTGTTTGACAATAGGTCCATAACCTGAAACGCATCAACCTTTACACTTTATTGTTGGAAAATACCTCCCACAGAAAGAAGCTGTCAAGTGCTTGACGTTAGTTAAACTCAGCCTGTGCGTCTCCTGCATTATCTTCAGGCAGAGGAAGGTAGAGAGCAGCCTGTCCTGCTGTAGCCTCAGGGATCAGGGCAGATCTGGGATTGAGGTTGATAATGAGCAGGGGGATAAAGTAGAGTTATGGAGGTCTTATCACCCTGAGCCCCTGGGTCACACAGTACTGCTGGTGGTCACAGACAGTTTAATCATTTAAAAAAAAGCTCGCAGTTTTTCATAATAAAATGTTGTTTCTTGTAAATAAATGAGTCTACTTTTTGGCTTCTTGCAAAAGTTAATAATATGTTTACATGAGGAATGAAGGTAACAATTTTAGCATTGTGACACAGCTTTTACATCACTTTTCCAAAGATAACAGTCTCATTACTGTTTTCTTTTTTTTTCTTTTTTTTTGCCTGAAGTGTAGGATGGCTTGACTTTGGGTGATAGCAGTGTTAGACCTTGTCACTGTGAGTGTGTGGGGGTCAGAGGGAGACAGAGGTGAGTGGGGTGGGGGGTTGCTAGTCCCCAGGCTGTGATTTGTTAAAGTGCATCAGACGGGAGTTGACCAGAATCTGAATAAATCACTTCAGTGGCACCAGTGACAAAAACTTGATAATGCCCCTCTGTTATCTGCAGGCTATTTGCTGCTAATTATTGAGCCAATAAGAGGGACATTTGTGTAACTGCTTCTACCTTTTTAATGAGTCCATTTCAGTTTTAAAGATTCCCCATGGACACATATGAAGTTCTATAAAAATCCCCCAAGTTGGCTTGGCTTGAATTAAAATGGCTTTTTTTCCTCACAAGAATTTGCAATTACCTAGACAGATGTTTTTAAATGTTGCCTCTTCTAGTTCTTTGTCATCATAGCATAAATAAGTAGATGTTGAAGAGGTCTGACGTCTCTGAAAAGTCCATTCTCAACATATGCATACTGGAGGCTGCAGATTTTTACATGATATAATATATGCTATTTGCATATGGAACGGTGACTGGTTTCAAAATGGTTCACAAAACAGTCCTATATATACAGCCATTGCATTGAGCACACACTTTCCCCTTCAGCAGACCAAGTACAATAAGTACAAATACAGTTCAACATAAGCAAAATAAGCAGTAGGAATTGAATTTAAGCCATGCTCAAATAGAGATGCAAAAAAACCCCCAACAAGAGTGAAATGTCCTGTATTGTGCAACACAATGAATTTGCATTGGCACCAGGGGGGAAAAGCAGGTTGGAGTAACTTGTAGGAGTATCATGTATGATCCCAGCCTGGATGAGTCAAGCAAGGATTGCCTTACCATTACCATTCTTACTTCAGGCCAACTGCAGACACAGCAGCTGATGAAAAGATTAATTAGGGGAGGTTAAAAAGCCATTTGATACTGCTGAGTTTGATTTAATGACGTGTTTTAGGATTAAAAGAGTACCAGCAAGCTGAGAGGTTAACGGCAAACAGAGCTGCCTTCTGCTAATCACTATTATTCTACTTGTTTGGTAACTTTCTCCGACCCTTTGAAAGCGAAAAACAGAATGTTTTTCAAAACAAATGTCAACAGAGATATTTAGGACGAGCAGCAGCAGTCCATCAGCATTTCCATGGCAACAGCGGTGAAAACAGGAGCAGGCCTCCACTTCTTCCCGCATGTCAGCATGTATCCCATTATGGTTGTACTGTGTGGACAGAAGAGTTCTGCCTGCTTGCCACAACTTTATTTATTTTACTGTCTTTCATCTGCAAACCACCACCAATCTGCATCAGAGAGAAATCCACTCTGTGTATCCCATAGGTGTCATTTAGGATTGATTCCCTGGAATTAGCAGGCAAAAGTAGAACCATGTGGCTGTCTGTCTCTCAGTCTGTCCTTACCAACACCTGAGATAAAGCGTTTTGGACATGGAGAAATGGCACATGGCCTCCTGGAAAATTAACATCTTGAGTGTCTGTCACTCTCTGCTTAATATTAAGGACAGAAGTGATTGTAAGTACAATCCACTACAGTGTGATTTTTAGATAAACACTGCAGAGTATTTGTTGCTTTAAACTAGATAATGCTATATAACTAGTTCTGCACTTCATTACTGACACATATTCACCAATGAAAAAGACATGTTCAAGATTCCTGCTGAACGGCTTTAATTTCAGCGGTACAACTACAATCCATCTGATCATTTCTACTTTTTTCAGTATTCAAAATATATATTTTAAGAATGTCTGAGCTCTTCTGATTCACACGACCTCTGCAGAAACACTGATAAGCCAGCGTGAATCTGCTTTTAGCCAAACTTAGGTCCAAGGTCACAGACAACACAAGCGCTCGAGCCTGTTGTATATCACGGATAAGCAGTGCTATTATTTATTGATCAAGTGTCATTCAGTTGCAAGGTCTACTTAGCTGGAAAACTGGACAGTACAAACACTGACCTACCTACAATTCTTTGGGAAAAAAAGTTAACATAAATAAAAATGAGGACCACCAGCAGCTTCAATATTTCTGAATTTGTATCTGGCAATGTTTATCATATGTGCGCTACACCCTACCACAGAAAACCAGAGAAGTCATCATAAGGTCTTTAAGTGGTTGTTCACTTGAATTTGGCTCTAATGCTAAATTTAACTCTGATTAAGTGGTTTCATACGCAAAAGATTACCGTATGTAGAAAAAAAAGAAGCTATTGACTGAAGTTTTGCCTTGCAGTTCACCATTAGTAGGTCTTATTTAGTCGTCTGTTCATGTGTGGATTTTGTAAGTAGAGAAAGGAGGGTAAATATCAAAAATGCACAACCAGCATTTCAAGTTTGTGCAGAAATTGGACATTTATTGGTGAAAACATGGAAACTTTGTCAATTTTTGCAAAATAGCCGTTCAGTTTTTTTTCATAAAACATATAAAAACAGAAGCATAGTAACAAATACGGGATCAATTATTACACAAACACCAGCAGCCATAGGTTTAATATTTTTATATATAATTATTAGTGTCACTATTATTACAGTTTTGCGACACACACACACACACACACACACAATCTGCATTAAAGAGACAAAAAAGAACAAAGCTTTTTACTGTTATTGCAGATAAGTACAACGAAATCTTTATGTATATATATTTGTCAGTCTTTCCACTTTAGGTATTTAGCTTACTGCACAAAAAAAATTCAGAATATACAGAAAACATAAATTAACTTTATTGGAACTCCAGCTTGCGTTTCTTCCCTGTGGACAACTTAACGCTGCAAGTACTAAAGTCTTAAGGAGGTGGTAAAGAAAAAATAAGATTATATATTTCATTTTTAACATTATTCAGTTTACATATACAATAGCTAAAACGAATTGCTTTTTAAAATCAAGGTATGGCCTCACTGATGTTTTAACTTATATGAAATTATGTTCTGCTTTGATTACTGCACACAGTCATTCAAGCAATTCATATCAAGTAAAAAGCAAGCGTATAGGACAAAGTTGACTGATGCAACATGGAACATCTGCCACTTGATTGATTCCTAAATCAAATTGCCCATAGAAACGACTCAAACTATGGCTTTTAAAGGAGCTTTTTCACCCTAATACATGGCCCATTAGCAAATGGCCATTCATCAAATTAACCCTACCTCGAGAGAGCTGCCAGCGTCTCAGAAAGTACAGTGCCACAGTGCTCTCTGTCTCCAGTCAGGACACACTCAGCAGCGCGTCCACTTTGCCATGACTGTGTTTACCTCAGGAATACACAAATGCATCTCACTGCAGGCTCTATTAAGAAAACGAGACCAAACCTCTCCTGATCCACAGAACACAGACTGCTTCACCCTCTTGTGTTATTTACAGAATTTAGTCTCATTCCCTCGTAGTCATTTTGTAGATATTTTTTTTACTAATGCAGAATATTCTACGTTCTACATGCAGCATATGAAGCATGAATTATTTCTCTCCACATGTGATTATTCACAGTTTTTCTTATGAACATGAAGCAGTAAAGCTTGGCTCTAAATGTTCCTGAGAGCATACAAATGCAATAATCAGCACACTTAAAACACATAATAACACACACAACTATATTCTAAAAATTCACGAAAATAAACAGGTTTACCAAACCTTTAATTAGCATGAAGTTGTGTACTTTAGCTAGAATTAAGGAGCTTCAGGCCCAGCTGTGGTGAGCCTGATTACTTAATAATATGGTGATAAATGCAACTATCAATCAAAACCCCTGACAGGACTTACAATTCAGGAGAGATCGGCCAAAATAAGAGCTGCTGACTCTCTCATTGTGGCGGTGTGTACGGGGGTGTGTAAAAGGATACGCGGTGCAGTCAGCAATGAAGGTACTTGCACCAGTGCAATGACAGGAAGAAATAAAGTGTCACTTTTTATTTACAGAGCACAGCGGCAGTAACTACAGCTCTGTCTCGCAAACAACAGTTGTGCAATTTAAAAGCTAAAGTCACGCACAGTGGAGGACAACAATGACACTGTGGTTGAAACACTGGTGGAAGCCACAGTAAACACACCTTACAGTACACTGAACATAAAGGCTTCCTGAGCACAACACAACTGGTTTTGATGGCAATGATGAAGTAAGACCAGCGAACAGTGTTATGTTTGTCTTCCACCAGAAATTTACATTTCAGATTTCAATTGTTTTATGCATATCAGTAAAAATATGTCACCCAGAAACCCGGCTAACTTTGTACTTTTATGAAATATTTTCACACCCGTATATCGCTGTAGTCATTAGAATGGACTCTTTTTTGCTTTCATGTAATCTGCTTTGCTTTTAAAAATAAAAGAAATCACATTTATACATCAAGTATTTTAATAATCTTATAATTTTTTGGGATATTGTCCAACCTGGAGACAATTAGGAGGGTGAGATCATTTGAAATATTCAAGTAAAATGTTAAAATATGCTGCAAAGTAATTAAGGGTTTTCAAATGTTTGCTGCTTTGTTTTTTCTTTTGAAAATCATCGACTGCAAAAACTCAATCGCATAAACTCCTGGTTCAAAACAATGCCAGGTGAAAGTGTAATAGCAGTTTTAGTTAGTTATTTAATACTCCTAAAAAAATATTTGTGAAAGATGAATAACACAGTTAAATGTGCAGTGATGAGTTTTAAAAACAGCTCTTCTTAAAAACAAAGTGAATGTGTGCGAGTGTAGGTTTTCGTTTAAACACAGTGAGGTGTGAGAATGATTAAAGTGCAATTAAATTAAACGTGGTCATCTCTAACAGAACACAAAAGTCCAACATATTAAGAACTCTGTAACATCTCGATGAGATGCATTCTGCTGAAATAATTATCTTACTTATTCTAACTGTTATGTTTCCTGAAATATGCCGTATCTCTCTCTCATACGCACACCTAGTGGCTACTACTTGTTTTGGCCCTTTTCTTCCACAAAGGTCTACTGTGCTTTTCTGCAGGTTGAAAGTTTTCACAGCAGAGATGACACGAAGCAAATTCTGGCTCTGAGGTAAATCACTGCAGCACTCGGGACTGCAGCTATTCTCTCTCACCTCGCCACTTTTAGCAGACCGTGGCTGATTTCCTTCCTTGCGTGACTCCAGAGTGTAAACACACAGCCAGAGTGACTCATCACTATTTCTCACTTCCACGGTCTGATATAAACACATGAAAAGGGTCAGGGGTCATTTTGAGGTGGTGAGTGGGTGGGTGGAGGGCCAGTATGTCTCTCCATCAGACATCTTCCATTCTCCAAAGAATTCACAGCTTCCTGTGGCCAAAGCCGCATGCCTGCCCACTCTAGCCTAGAGGAAGGAGAAAGAGAAACACAGTTAGGGAGAGAGATGGACGGACAGTTTGGGTGATAGATTGCCTTCTCTGCCACGCTCCTCTTCAGCAAAATGGAAAGAATGCAGTGGGGATGAGGCTGTATCTCGTTCCCCCATGACAGGACCAGAAAAAAGAGTGATGGCTAGAGAAAGGATGGAGGGGCTAAATCTGGGTTTGAGTGTATCACAGAAATGAACTACATTGTGTTTTATGTGCTGGTAAATTGACTTATAAGTCTTGAAAACATTGTTTATCTGCACCTGCCAGCTAGTCTTTTGAGCACATTGGCACTTTGTTAAAATGAGATGCCTAAGAAAGTCCTGATCAGCTCTTGAAGCCTGCAGGGTATTTAAGGTGGAAGGGAGGGATAGCCACTTCCTTTCAGGCCCCAATCTGAAGAAGGGCCAAATACAGTCTAACATAAATCACTTTAAACTCCGCAGCTTTCGCAGTACCATTGTTATAGAGCAGACCAGCGGAAAGAGGCCGGTAGCAGGTGGAAATAAAAAGCCCTTTGACAACCATAAGGTAAGATTCTTCCCAAGATCACCACAACATTTACACAAGCCAAAGAGAGCAATGTCTGGTTGCCAGCACCAGGCTGGACACATATACACACCAATATTTAGTCAGCGAGACTCTCGTATACACTGATACATGAATACATGTATCAGTGGCATAGGCAGCTGCAAGAAGCATGTAAAAACAACAATGATGCAGCCACTGACTGCACAGAAAAGCAGACACAGAGCCAGACGGATGGATGGATTCACACTCTTATTTTTCTCAAGTCCAAACGAACATGTAAGTGGTGCGTTGAGCTCAAACAAACACTGTTAAAATAACATCTGTTGGCTTCGTTATAGTGGCTTTAAAATGTGGTTTGTTGCAGTTGAGTTTGGAGATGAAAGCATTATCAAATTCAGGAAGGGAAATGAACAAACAAACTGCTATTTTTTTCCTTTTCTTTCTTTTTTTTTTTTTCTTGTGCAACAATATTTGTTCTGTTGTGTTTTTCTGTCACACAATTTGCACAGATTGCCACATAGGTCACACCCCCTTCATCTCAGAGCAATAACTTAGTCAAATCAAAACACACAGGCATCTGCCTTCACACACAGACACACACTTTATAGTGGTCTCCACTGAGGTTAAATTTCAAAAGATAAATAAATAGTTGGACTGCATTCATTTTTTACAGTTAAAAAACTCAGAGGCGATCATGGCCTTTTATTGTGAACAGATGTACCAAAATTTACCGAATCTGATGCCATTGCCCCTTGGAGACTTGGGCAGTGATTTGCAGTGTGCTGAGGACACTTGTTTGTTAATAACCTGGTCATTTTGAAATCATAGACACTTTCTTTTCAAGCACGCTTCCTCTCATTAAATGCAAAACTTCTGGTGGTGAGCCAATGAGGCTGTTAAAACCTCCCTGCTGTGTACACAGTTTTAAAAAATTACAAACTTCTCCATAGCACAATGATCTACACATTTGCCCAACAAGAAAAAGATCCCTGCTTGACCTGGGAAGAGACACAAATCCCTTAGGAATTGCATCAGGAAAGCCTCCGCTGTATAAAACCTGCCAAATCAAACACGTGGAGCTACCCACTGTGGTGACCCCATCTGAATAAGGGAGGAGCTTCTTTATTTGATTTGGCTGTATGAAACATTACTGTTGTTTTGCATATTTTGTGAGCAGCTAAACTCAAAACATGAATGAAGGCGAACCTAAACAAATACAAAAATTCAACACAAAAAATGAATCTCTAAATAATTTCTAACAATTTAAAAAGGCTATTTAACAAATTAATTCACATTTTTCACAATAAATAAATAAATAATTCAGACAGATGCCACCAATTTACCCCCTTCTCTTATTGAGCTCTTGACTAGTCCTTCAGGGGTTACACTACATTGCACTTACAATATTTAAGCTTCTTTCTTCATTCCAGCCTCTCCCTGTCCTCTCATTTATTTCCCTGGCACTGCCTACCGCACCAACCACACCTCTCCTAACGGGTGTACTCATCTCTACTCCTCTCTTCACTTGGGATCACAGCCTAAACCTGGCAGGGTCTCTGTCACATGATGCCCATGCGCGTGATGCTTCGCTGGGACCCCCCTCCACTCAGGAAATGCTCCCGGCCTTTTTCCCACCCTAGTGTTCCGCTGTGGAGAGCTGGGCATTACAACTGAATCCAGTTACCATCCCAAAGCATTCCTGACTGATTCCAACCACTGCCTGGCAATGGGTTCCCACAGACGACAAGGATATGCCCTCATTTCAAGAGCACTGGGTATCAAGTTGTGAACTACCAAAAGCTGTTTATGGCAGAACAGAGGAGTTTGAGCTCCACAATAGGCAATTACAGTGCCCACTCATCCCCCTCCCCTTCATTCAATTTGTGGTTTGTCTGTAGGTGGATTCGGTTATGTGCAGATTAAAAATAGTCAACCCATTCCAGACAAAAACTGTGAGGGACATGGAACACACATTGCACAAACGATATCTCCCATTGTGGTGTACTGTTTGGGAATTCTTAATTGCTTTTTCCGAAGCAGCTTGCCACAGGAAAATCCCCCTTCAGAGTAAAGAAAAAAAGAGTCGGTGGGCTGTGCGTAAACACCATACATATTATGTAAACACATACGTATAAACCCATGTCGCCCCATGTGCACCCATCAAACTGAAATCAAGGCAATATCAAAGAAGCTAACCTGCAGCAGAGCCAACTGTGGCCTGTGTGCGCCCTCCCTCTCTCTTTTGTGTTCTCCGCTGTGGTTTCTGCTTCAGCTCTCATTATTGATGTCTTTGCCTGCATTAGACAGACCATGATGGACCGGCCCTGGGAGGTGTGCAGGACTCCAGGGTGGGGCACCAAACAGGCTCGAACTCACTGTGTGGGATTGAGTCTTTTCTTTTTAAAAAAATAGAGGGAGAGAGAGAAATAGTAAGGCCGTGATGCAGGAAAGCATCTAAAAAAATGTCATTTTTATGTTGAGCACAAAACGATGTGCAGCGACTTTTAAAAAATCCACCAGATAATGTCACACAAGAAACAAAAGATCATACTGCCTCAAGTATAATGCGTTTAATCAAGGCTTTGAATCAAATAGATACTTTTATCATGAATAAAAGCTAATTAACACACAAAGCAGCTTTGGATGAATCACACTGAGCCCTAAATTAACTTAAATGCAAAAAAACAGAACTATTGAGGAACACTCATGCATGATGACGACAAGTATGTCCTAGTTTAAATATTCTACGCATTTAAATAAAGCTTTACTAAAAGGAAAGTAAACAAATATGAAGACCACACACCATCACTCCCACTGAGGGAAACCAGAAACTTTGAGAAATATCACATGCTGTCATTCAATATTTTGCTAGTGTAACTGCTGCTTTAATCATCTCTTATTCACCAAAATAGCCAATCTTACTATTACTCTGACAAGCTTTGCAATGTATTGTTTTTGTAATTAAACTTTTGATTATAATGTTTTCAAGAAACCAAAATAAAATATTATTTAAAAAATAATGCATGAAAATCATTGAAAATTGACTATATTAAGGAACATTGTGAAATATTTTTATAAGAGAAATTGCGTTAATACAGAACTAAATATGAAAACAGCCACTGAGCCATTAAAAAAACGTACCATGAATGCTTTAACTTTGTAAATAAAATGTATATTGTGTGTCTATTGTATGCAATATACATTTTTAAATAATATTTTTCTCTTTCCTTTGAATTCTGCCCTTTTGACTTCCTTTTTAAACACACACACATCCAAAAAGTTACAAACTTACCGAAACACCAGTTTGCTGCTATATACAGGTATATAAAATTATGAAGCATTTTCCCTACAAGTACTAACCACATTTGGAAAGTCAGGAATTTGTGAAAGCTCCGGACCTGCCAAATTCTCCCCACTGCTGTCCTTCATGTCAAATTATGTGGTACTGCTTATAATCACAAAATAAACCAGAAAGAATTTTACATATGCTTTCATGCTTGTTTTTTCGTTGTCTGAAAGGAATGCTTCGACATGAGGATGTCGAAAGAAGACAATTTAAAAAATTTTTAAAAAAACAGGGTCAAATTTGCTTTTACATGTGACAAACAAGTGAATCTAGAAGAAAAAGAAAGAAAACAGGAGTGGGAGTGGGCTGTCTATAATTTGACAATATGGCACACCAGGGACAGTTGCGGGAAGGCGTGTGAAGTGTCGCTGAGCAGCCTGGGGTTCTCACAATAGCGTTTTTTTAAACCAATGACTCATACTTTGGTATGATAACCTCTTTATCTGTTAACTGATAATGACAAAAAAAAGAAAAAAATGCTCCTTTATCCAACATATAAATCTAAAATGAATTACCAGATGACCAAAAGCTTAAAGGACTCTAGTACTAATTTTACAGTTACAGTATAAGATATTCTAACGATGCCTGGGGTTAATTTAACTAAAACAAATTCATTCAGTTCATGGTTTCAATCTGAATTCATGCTGTACGGTATTATTATCTCTATGGAGGACTCCCAGCTGTCAGTTTAAGTCTAAGGATAAGGTCACTGACCTGACCAACCTACTCAATGTTTATTGTCTGCTGTTTCTCCGAGTTGATCTTTTTGTCTCTGCTCTCCCCCTTTAATGCTCCCCTCTCTGCGCTTCTAGTCCTGCAGGAATTTTTTTTTCTGCAGGGGACCTTCCATGACAATAGAAGGTTATTATTTTGCTAGAATGCCCTTAGATAAATCGTGTTGTGATGTGGCGCTACAGAAATAAAGCTGAATCGAAGGAATTGATAACAACACAGCTATTAGTGCGGGTGTGAGGCGGATGCAGGCAGGTGGCTGTATGTCTCTATGTGAGACGTGACACCAGAATGTAACCGATGGGAAACTTAAAACAACTAAGCAAGGCTGTGTTTCCACACTCTTCCACGAATTCCAATTAAAATGATTGCACTGTAAAATTTAATTTTCTGATTAAATAAATCCTCCCCTCCCTTTTTGGAGGGAAAGGTAACACAAATTAACTGAGATAAGATTTACTTACACATTTTTATATCCATCAGACTCCGATATCTTCAGCATGACGCACAGGCTGGAAACATTGATTTATCCTTTGATTTGTCAGTAGTGCTCATATAAGTAACTTCGGCTCAGTGTCATACTCTAGGGACCTACGGAAGCGCGATTGTGTGCATCCTTTTAATTTGAGCAAAATCAAACATTTCTATAAAAGTTGTGGACATCTCTGTCAGAATTGATGAGGTTAGAAAAAATATTGAAAACATGTCTTGATGAGCAGATTAGAGGTAACTACTTTTCTTTGTAGTACCGATATCTTATCTGGAAAATTAAATGATCATAAAGCCATTTCTGCAGCAGCTGATTACTGGAGACGGCAGTGCCCATCAAATACACTTCAAATCCACATAGTGGCCCAACGCGCGCAATCAGCGGTCTGCTAGCAATCCCGTCCCTTCTCGATCACATAAACACCACTTAAACGAAAATATACACGACCACCTACAGCGCAGGGAAAGTGATGAGGGGGTGCCCACTCCGACATTAGGACACACTGTTTTTAATTAAAGTGACAATGCTGAGTGAACTACAGGCGACACTGCAGAAGCAAAGAGCCAGAAACCCATCTTACACAGTTAAGAATACAAATTGTTTAAAAATGTTTAAAAAAAAACATCATAACCACATATATATGAATAACATTTCAATCGGATTACTTTTTTTATTTGGGTTATTAATGTTAGTCAATAAAGCATTAAATATTTATCAGAATTCTTATAAATGCGAGATAAACACTTTTATTTTCTACATTTTTCTCGAGCATTTGTGTGCAAAACTGAGAGCTCGGCACTATTTGTGCATTTAAAGAGTTGCTGACATTTCAGTTCTGTAGAACACGTAAAAATAAAATGGGTGTGAGAATAAAAAGTAAAGAGAAAAACCTATGTCGTTAAAAAATACGATAATTCAAACTCTGAACCAGATTCTCTTATTAACAGCCATTCATGTCTTTGTTAATTGATTTCAGCTCCCTGAGAGACTGAGGTTAGATCTTATTTTTTTATGTGTTGATTCGAGCTCATAATAATTAAAAATGTGTTTTTCTTTCTCAGATTTGCAGTCAGTTTAGGTCAAACAAACGACATTAATGGAAACATTTATTCATGTGTTTTTTTGTTCGGTTTTTTTGCTATCCATATCTTATTCCCGTTTTCAAGTACTGTTTATAAAATAAAAATGTATTAGAAATTTTTGCCTATAAACTTATTTCAAGTTCAAGTCGGTCGAATTTACAGCCAGTTGATCGATTACTTGTCATACACTCCTTGAAACAAGTCCCTGCGGCCTCTCTGTGACCCTCCTTTACCATTAAAGAGGTAAACGGTTTATTAGTTAAAGAAAGAAACATTTAACCAAGTTATTGCACCTAATATTTTGAGAGTCTCTCTCCACCTTAGGCCTAATCTCGCCGAGCTTGTATTTTGTTCAGAGTCCAAATCAAATTAAGATCATAGCTTCCGCTTCTTTTAAATCTGTGATCCGCCAGGTGTAGGCATAATGTAATACTCGTGACAAGGAAATTATTTCTAACTTTATAATGTCAAGTCTTTCTTAGATGATCACGGCACCTCATTTTATCATTTAATCACGTAATAACAGATATCAGTAAGTTTCTGTTTTTTTATTTTGTGCGCAGTGGCAAGACTGAGCTGAAGAACATGGCAATGCTGCTTAGACTGAATTGGAAAATAATTACATTTTATATACATACATAGTTTTTTTTCATTATTATTATTATCTATCATAGGTGTGATCCTATGAAAAGTAGGCTCTCTTAAGTAAGAATGTGACAAACAAAAAATGTCTACGTACAGGTCAGCAGATTATTGTAACAACGCGATCAACCGAAAATCTGTTTCAGTAAATACTAGTGAAGCGACCCGGAAAGCCTGTCAGTACTGTGCGCTCTGCGGTGTACCTCCACCTAAGTGGACAAGCATTCCTGAGGATGCAGCGCTGTCAAATATTTCAAGATGCGACGTCACGGAAAAGTGCACGACTTCGTCTGCGACACAGCAAAGGGGAGGTTCTGACCTCGGATCTCCAGCCCCAGTGATGATGAACATAATATGCCGCCTTTTAGGCAGTTTTGTGTGTGTGTGTGTGTGTGTGTGTGTGTGTGTGTGTGTGTGTGTGTGTGTGTGTGTGTGTGTGTGTGTGTGTGTGTGTGTTTGCATACCTGTCCATAGGAGGGGGCAAAAAGATTTTCAAAACTCGCTGTTTCCATTACATACAAAAAAGGACATTTCTTGTACTTGTACTGTATAATATTCCTGTATTCTTGTACTGCTTGTACTATGTGATATTCTGAGGGTGAATAATACCTTTAATCGATTTCTCCATTATGAAAATATATAACTTTGCACCGTGTGAATACGCAGCAGAGGCCATCAAACAGATAATTTCTTCTTAAACACAAGAGACATATCCCCTCAGCTATATAAATGCTTTTGTATATATAGATATATTTGCAAATAACCTGACTCTGAAGAGCGTGAGACAAAGAATGGTATGAAGTCATCAGCGGTAATTAAATGCAGTGGGCAGAAAGAGGACGGGAGCGCGCCTGCCCCTGGTGCGCGCTGGGTGGTCTGCTATGCTGATAAATGTGTGGCCCTCACTTCAGGCGATTGGCCGAACAGGCACTGGTTAAAACAATACTTACATTCACTTATCCGTGGTTCTAAATCTCCTCTGCAACAGTAAAATCTAACCTTGGCACAGCTATCACCTTTGGGCTGACAATGATTTTTTGTTTTTTTACAGAGAATTGTTTTCTCGATTTCCCTTTGGGCAAACTACTTGGAACAAAAGAAAACCGCCCGCTTATGTTTTGGCACTGGGGAATTTAATCAGTAGGAACATTAATAAACCGCGCGATATTTTACTTATACACTGAGTTTGATTAAAATGTGTCACCTCAAACGGAACTCCTTGAAAAGATTACAGGATTTTTGCGCACAATGGAGTCGTCAAACACTGGTTTTACGCACGAACCAAAATACATATATTCTCCTCGTATTTATGTCCACGGTGCCAAAATCAACAGTCACGAACCCCTAAAAAACAATAACGCCGACAGCGAGCAGAAACACGCGCTCATCTAACTGAATTCAAAAGGTTGCAGGCTGCAGCTATCGAGATCTCCAGGGAACAATAACCAACCTACTGTCAACAGTTTCAGGCTATACTCCTCGACTTCCAGTAGCTCTCGCTCGCAATTTTGTGAGAGAGCAATAAAGCGATCTTAAAGTTGGTTTTTCAGTGTTGGAAAAAAAGAAAACAACCATTTTCCAAGTAAACTGTCACTTAGTGCAAGAAGGCAGAGCTTGATCCAAATTTGAACTCAACTTTTCTAATTGTCCTATATTATGTAACATAATGCAAATCGAACACTCTACGTCTCCTGCTGTGGGGATTAAAGAGCTGCATCACTAGTAATCCTGTGAAATGAAAGCCTTAAATCCACCTTACTTCAATTCCACGATCATTCGATGGAGAAGTGCCTGCAGAAGTCGATCTCAAGTCCCAGTCCGAGTTTCTGTGTTCAGAGTTCGGAGGAGCTTCCACCTCACTCCTCTTGCGTCCCCGCGTAAATATTATGACTACATTACACAAACAATATTCATGTGTTAAAACGTCCAGCATCGACTCTCCGAACAGGCAAGCATATCGCATCAGATTGAGTATTAGCTGATCTAACTGGGCTTTTGCTTGATTTTTTATTTAAAGAAGGCCAGGGAAAATGTTTACATTTTGCTGTATAAACATCCTGCCCATGTTCCTGTCTATCTTTTACAGAAATCAAGAGGGTGGTTTTGAATATGAGGGGCATGTTCTCTGGTAAATGTTTTCCATATACTAAAAATGTGATATAAAGTAGCTTTCTTTAAATCGTTTTAATTACAAAGGAGACATAACAAGGCTGCAGTCGTGTGGCTCTTGGGTTATGTGGCCTGCAATGGCGGGATACTGCTTGCAGGTTTAACAACAGATATGAGTTGTATAAATAGTGTTAAAATGATCATAACCCTAAAAAGAACATCGTATTAGAGAACAAGCAAAGCCAAAATCTGTATCCGAATGCTGAATCTAATGCATTCACTTAGTATAAGCTTATGCAAATCATTAACGGGCATTTGAATTTATTTGTGCTCTGAGGGATGTGTTAGCGTATGGGTCCTTGAAATTAAATGTTATATGTGAGATATATTCTCTATTTCTGTGTAAGGACGGAGGAAAAAGAAAGATTTCACTGAAAAGTGAACGCACACAGATGTGCAAGCTCACAGCCCACCACTTGAGTAGGAGGGCAATCGGGGAACTGGGCGGGTCCCAACATTAGGATGACCAAGACATACAGCTTCCAATGCGCCGATGGCAACAGATAAGTAAAAAGTGAGCTCCTCGGACGCACGACAACACACCAACTGAAGTGGAAAGCGGCTCCTGTTCTTCTCTTTATCCCATTTCGGGCACTGCGTACAAGGCAGTCCGGCTTCAGACTGCTGCAGGACTGAATCAAAAGCAACAGCTAAGAAGATAATCGCGCCTTCGCCTCTATCGCCACTATCATTATTCGATTTTTTTTCTTTATGACACAAATTTAGTACCTAACTTACTATTTTTATAGGTGGAAAAGCAATTCTGTTTTTGTTTTCCGTCTCGAAGATTAAATTTAACTAATGACGGCAGAGGTTCAGCAGCCCCCAGCACAGACTCCTGCCCAGAGCAGCCCGATGTCTGCTCCGGAGAAGCCACACGGACAAACGGTGGTGATGGAAACTGCCTCCTCCACTACGAAAACCAAAAAGACAAACGCAGGGATCCGACGACCAGAGAAACCACCTTATTCCTACATAGCTTTAATAGTTATGGCTATTCAGAGCTCTCCAACAAAACGCCTGACCCTCAGTGAAATATATCAGTTTCTACAGAGCCGCTTCCCGTTTTTTCGGGGCTCGTACCAAGGATGGAAGAACTCCGTGCGTCACAACTTGTCCCTGAACGAGTGCTTCATTAAGTTGCCCAAAGGCCTCGGTCGACCGGGGAAAGGACACTACTGGACTATTGACCCGGCTAGTGAGTTTATGTTCGAGGAAGGCTCCTTCAGAAGGAGACCCAGGGGTTTTAGGCGCAAGTGTCAGGCGCTGAAACCCATGTACAGCATGATGAACGGCCTGGGATTCAACCACATCCCCGAGTCTTACAACTTCCAAGGGAGCGGCGGGGGCCTATCCTGTCCGCCCAACAGTTTGTCTCTGGACAGTGGGATTGGGATGATGAATGGACACTTGGCAGGTAACATGGAAGGGATGGGTCTGTCCGGACACTCCATGTCACACTTGTCGACCAACAGTGGACATTCCTACATGGGAAGTTGTACAGGATCCACTGGGAGTGATTATCCCCACCACGACAATTCCGCCTCCCCTCTGCTCACCAGCGGAGGAGTCATGGAGCCTCATCCCGTATACTCGAGTTCAGCCTCTGCGTGGGCTCCAGCCCCTTCGGCCTCATTGAATAACGGGGCTTCCTACATCAAGCAGCAGCCTCTGTCCCCCTGTAATCCAGGAGCGAACCCACTGCAGCCAAGTTTGCCCACACATTCACTAGACCAACCATACCTGCACCAGAATGGCCACAGCACCACAGATTTACAAGGTAAGTTTATATATGTGTGTGTGTGTGTGTGTGTGTATATATATATATATATATATATATATATATATATATATATATATATATATATATATATATATATAATTTTCTAATTTAAAAAAAAAGCGCAAAAGGTTCAGAGAAGCCGGGCCTGATGATATAAAGAACATTTGCGAGCTATGACAAAGATAAAGGAAACGAAAGATTTTATTCAAATTAAGACGCTTTGGTTATTAGAGGATAGAGACAGAGATGATATACTGTCCACATATGTCTGTGGTTTACAGAATTTTATTTCACATATCATGCGCCAAACTTGGGCCTAGTGGAAATGTTGAGTAATTCTGAAGAGCATCACACTGAAATGCGCCGGATTTATTCTGCAGTCAGTAAACATAAGGCTTATCTGTGCTGTGCATAATTGAGGGATTGGAATTAAGGCTATTAAGGAAATGATACAACACAACTTAACCACTTTTTTCGTAAATAAAGTTCCAGTATTTTGTGAATCATTAAACATAATAAATCAGGTTTATTAAAATAAAACCCAGACAGAAGACCAGAGGGGTTCAAACCTCCTGAACGTGTGGTATTAAAAAATAATAAATCAAGAGATGGTTGAAAGAGTCTACCGGGAGAGTTTAGAGTCACGCCAATCTGTGGACAAAAAAACAAAAAAAACAAGCGCGGTTAGGTCCAGCCTGCCTTGCCTCGAGGCTCTCGGTCCTCCGGGACTGGCGTGCAAAGGGGCCACTGTCAATTAGCCCTGCAAGCCCGCCTCCCCTTTTGACAATCTTTATCGGGTTTACTAAATGGACTCTGGCCCTAAGAGGAATGCATGCATTTCAGTTAGTATAATAGAGTGAAGCTCAATTTACAAATATAAACTTCTTTCTTACACAGAATATAAAGTGCCTACACATACAGCAATCTTTTTGCGGTAAAATATGGTAGATATAGAGCATATTATTATTATTTTTATTATTATTATTATTATTATTATTATTATTATTATTATCACCACATATAACAGTTTTATTATTAGGGTTTCCAGAACGCATAGCGAAGGTCTGTAGAACTGGATAATTCTAGTATCAGCAAGATTACCAATAAAATCGTGTTGCAAATAACTTGTAAGCATTTAAATAACTTTTTATTTCAGAACTATAAACAACATTTTTCTTAACTGGGGGAACATAAGGTAACATAGGTTACTAGCCTTCAAGTACATTACATTTAAAAGTGACCCTTTAAAATTATTATTATTAGTAGCATTTCCATTCATGTTTTAAATGCTTTTTTGCAGGTATTCCTCGGTACCATTCCCAGTCTCCCAGCATGTGTGACCGAAAGGAGTTCGTCTTCTCGTTCAACGCCATGACTTCCTCAGCCATGCACTCACCGAGCAGCGGCTCCTACTATCACCACCAACAGGTCTCCTACCAGGACATTAAGCCCTGCGTGATGTGATGTCCTCCGTGGACAGTCTAGAGACTAGAAGATGGTGTCACAGACTTGAGCCATGAAGCAAAACGGACTGAAATGAACAACGAATGAGTAAACTACCACTGAGAGGCATGCCCCAGTCCTGGAGAGTGCTCACTGCTTCAAGTAGATTGGACTACTTCTCTGTGCTGTTACACACAGCGACAGAGACACGGAGACAGGCCAATTAGAAAGCAACCACATAATAATATATAATAATAATTAAAACAAACTCTTTTATGCCATCTTCATCAACATCGACCAGCGGGGTAAAGCGTGGGCGTAAGACACCCTGCTGTTGTTTGGTACTTAGTCCTGCAGAGCGGATGACTACCACTTCACACTTTTGTTCTTGTGTATTCATCTTGTTAAAGTAGGTCAATGTTTAAAAAAAAGAAAAAAAAAAGAAAAAAAAATGCACACATTTCCCCGTCTCATGTTTTTACCTTTTTTTTCCTTTCATTTTTTTGGACTTTCATACAAATGTTAGATTCTGAGATGAACAATTATGGACGTTACATAGCCTGTATAATGTAAGTCCATATACTGTATACTGTGTAAAAACAATGACGGCACTTTTTGAATAACCTATAAGCGCAACTTTCTTTTTATTTATTCTGTAGGCCTATATTTTAATTTCAGGCGAACTGGCCAAGGAGTTATATGCTTTATTGGCAATATTTGTCAGAACGCTTATTATTTGTTTTAAAATGAAAAATTGAGGATATATTGTAAACACTGTTATGTCTTTTGTGTCAGCTATATGTAGACCATTACTTTCAGCATTGTATACATTGGTAGAAGAAGGGGGGGGGGGGGGGGGGGGGAGTCTAGCAAAGGGTCCACCAGCGAGGGTTTGTCTTTAGATTATATTACAACAAAGCATTAAGAAATAAAATATCTTTTCGGCTCTTTAAGCCGGCAATTCCACCAAACGACATCCATTTCGATTTTATCGCACACAGACAATTTTCGGGGGCGATGGTCCTGCAAGCAAACATGCCTTGTAAACAGATGCAAAGACAGTGATCCTTATTGCATAATTAACCCCAAATTAGCTTATTTAAAGATGGGAAGCTTTTTTTGTGTGTGTGTCCAATTCTTCAGCAGCCTTCTCGTGTAAATGTATATTATTGCAATTCTTTAATGTAAAGCGATGGTTCGTTTATTTGGGGTTTAAAGCACAACCGGTACCCTCGGTACTACAGACAGTTGTCACTGTGGTGCAGTTAGGTCTTCTATTTCAAGCAATTACTGCAGCAGTCTGTTGTTTTCACCTACAGTTGACGTCCAACTTTGAAAATTAGAATTATTAGAAGAAACTAAACTTTTCCCAATCCATTGGTCGACTGGTGAACATTAACAGTCAAGGGTTTGAAAGGTTAATCGTAACATGTCTTCGATCTGTTGAGAGTGTGCAGTAGTTAAGGCGTAACAAATCCGAGGCAGAGATCTCACACGCGTCTGGTTACAGGGTGAAAACCTGCAGCAGTCCCGTTGCTTTGGCAGTGAGGCAGTTGTTTTCCTCAGACGCATTTGTCCAAAGAACATTTCTTGCCATGGTGGAAATACAATAAATTGCGCTGATCTAATTTAAGGAGCATAACTTTGTAATAATTAGTTTTGGAGTGTTCCGCAAAATGCGTAATTGTACAACAGAAAATGAAAAAGAAAAAAAAGTAGGGCCGATTTTTCATAAAGAAGAACATCTTTATTTCTCATCTAAAATGAGTTGTTTTTGTTACATAAAATAGATATACCACTCATGATACTGCAAAGACAAAAATAATAAGCAGTTAAAAGTACTCATAAATAATACGCATAACGTGTATTGTACTGTGTAAAATCCTGGTTATCTTATCTCAGAGTCAAAATATTTTAATTTTACAGATGCAAATTATTATAAGCGACACGTTTTTTTTTTTCTTTATCAGATTTCTGATCCATTAATTATAACTGTTGTTTTTCGACATTCACAAACACGCATGTCTGTGCGGCTTAAAACCAATTTGGCAATTTTTTCATCTGAATGACCGCAAATCATTAAAAAAAAAATTAAAAAAAATCCGGACGTCGTTTCTTATTTTAAATTTCTTCAAGTTTCAAGCAACATTTATGGCGTTTAAAAAGTTGTTCCTAATGTAAGAGTATGGTGGGTACAATCTATTAAGTGCATCAACACAGTCAGTGTAGATTAATCCGATGCTCATGCTTGTGATTAAGTAAACCAACTGCGGTTTGAGGCCTTTTGTTATCTTCTTTAATCTTGACGGTTAAGTCATGTTTGCTGATGTTTGTGTGTACAACTACATCTTTACAAGGGGATGTAACATGCTCCACAGTGATATGCTTTGCAATCTCACCACATGACCACTGACTGAACCCCAGTAAAACGAGCATGCCATTGAGCACAGGGGTAAGCAGGCTTAACAGCAGTGGAACAGAGCATTAACAAACTGATGACATTTGCCAAGGTTCAGTGCTCTGGAGGGCTGAGGGAGAAAGATGGCGTTCCACAGCTGTTCCCTGGCCAGGGCTGGATGACAGCTCCATAAAAAGCCAGAGGCCTGGTACTGTGCAGACAGACACACTGCTTGTGTCCCAATCCTGCCAAGACTTTAGTGCAAACAGGACATCTATGGGTTAATTTCTTAGGTAATGGCAGTGCAGCTACAGAGACAGGTGTAAACAGAAGAAAAAAAAAATAGAGTCATTGGGCAGGTTATCTAGCACTTGGGTTTACAGAAGTTTGAAGGTAATGTTAACAGACACATTTTCCAAACAGAGAATAAGAAAAATGTCACTCTGCAAAAATGAATTAATCTTTTAAAGTTTTCTTTAAGCTTAAAACTATTTCAAGTTTACAAGCTGGCATTTTATATGTTACAACTGGGTGAAACACATCAAGTTTTATGAAAATCCAATAACGGGCCTGAAATATCATATTTAACCACTAACAACATAGTTCTGCCTCTTCACGAGAACGATGGTTTGAGGTGGTGGGGAACTTCAGAGTCGGATCTCCAAATTCTGCAAAACCTTGTGAACATTTATAATCCATCAATTTTCTTTTTTGTTTGTTTTTCATAAAAAGACACTCAGTGTTAACGGGTACAGTCAAACGCTTTAGTGAAGAAATAAGTAAAGTCATGTGGAGCAAATTTATCTAATATTGAGGGCAGCATCACTCTCTCACTGGCCCAACCACACCAAATACAATGAATAAATTTGTATTTAGTCACTATAATGGTGCAAATATAACTGTAAAAATGAACGCTAGCTAAAAAACAAAACAAAAACAAAGAAAACAGAACAGCAGCAATAGAGGCCTTTAGCTCTTCCCCTGTTTATCGTTGTAATCTGCCTGTTTTAGATTTTCATGGTTAAAAAAAAAAGAGAAAAAAGAAAATCATACAGTAGTAGAGACTATCCAATAATCCCGTGTTATGTACAAGAATCAATCAAGCCAAGAAAATCACAACTAAGTCACGGTTATTTGTAAACTCTTTACATTTCTGTAGTCTCATTAAAGTTCATTAAACTTTAAACACTTGGAGTCTGTTCACAAGTTCTGTAAATCTGGATGAACTTGGACAATGAAAAAGACAAAAATGGTCAAAGGTAGAAGCCTGCGTGGCTAGACTTTTGTTAGATGATGAAATGTTATATTTTACTCCCAGTTTTGTGATTCAAATGATCAAATGTTGTGACTTGCCACACGCAGGTGCCATTTTGAACAAAACGAACCCATTTTTAAACAAGTAGGATGCAGACAAACAGGTCTGGCAACATCATGGATGTGATAATACTGACAGCTAGTTTTGAGAAGGAAAAAAAAAAAAAAAAAAAAAAAGCACTAGCCTTTTTTATTTTTATTTTTTTAAATTATTGTATGGTAGCAAAAGCACTGCATGCAGTTTGTAGACTGAAAGAGAAAATGAGTGTTGTGTTTCTAAGAATCTCTGATAAAGGCACTTTGAAGAGAAAACGATTGGGACAAATTTAAAGAAAGAAAGCTCCTGTAGCCCACTTAACAGAGCATATAGCAAAATCTTAGTCGTTATAGAATTTGTCTGGATTCAAATCAGCACAAGGTTCACTACTCTCATAGTTTCAGGTGTTGTTAATATTTAGTCATGCCTGCTAGGTTCAAATATGTTCTCTTCTAATAAATCACATTTTTGTTCATATTTTTTTTAAAGCAAAAAAAAAACCAATCAACTCCTTTTATGGTGTTTGCAGTTGTCCAAAACTGTAAACAACTTAAGCATTACATTAGGTATATTTCTTACTGCTTTTACTGCTCAGTTTTTTCTGTGGCATCACTCTTAGCATCTGGTGCTGATACTTCAGACTTCGGAGCCGCTGCTGGTTTTGGTCTTCTACTGGATTGTCCAGATTTCCTGCCTCCTCGCTGGCTCTTGGCCAGTTCAGCCTGCAGACTGTGACCATTGAGAGCGAGCCCCTGCAGAGCCTCCAGGGCCTGATCTGCAGAGTGGGGGTCACTGTAATCCAGGAAGGCCCTGTGCTGAGCTCCCTGCCAGGTGAGTCTCAGTGGAGTGGCCTCCCTCTCTCGGAGGGCGGTTTTCAGCTCACTAACACGCAGCCCAGCAGGGATTCCTCCCAGATAAACTGTTGTCACACTCAGATGGAGCTTACGCTGAGATTTGACTTCATTTCCACCCTCTTCTGGGACCTGCTCCTTTGTGTTCCCTCTACTTTTTCCCTTTATTGTCTTGCCAATTTCTTGCTCGTTACCTGCCTTGCCGTCTCCTCTGCTTTCTTTATTCATTCTAGTCAGATGCTGTCTGGCTTTTGGTTCTCCCGCTATTCTTTTTTCCAGTCTAGAGTCCTGGCTGGATTCTCCCTCAGCATCCTGCTGTGTGTTTGGCCTCAGCCTCCGTCTGGTTTGCCTTTTGGGTTGACTGGCGTGCAGACCAGCTTCTGCCGCAACAGGCGCTGCCCCCAGTGTTACATCCTTTCCAGCTTGTTCTTCAAGAGCACGCAGCTTCTTCAGGATGGGGATCTTTTGCAGCTTTTCTGTGTCCAGCTGAAGACAAAACTGGACAGACTCAGTAATGCTGAAACGAAAAAAATGTGTCTCACACAGCATACAAACAGACCTGCTCAGGGCCGATGCAATGCACCTATTCATAATAAAGAGAAAGCTGATAGCTCCTCACAGCCCATGCTTAAAAACCATCTTAATACCAGCAGGATATTTCACTTCCCAAGCAGTTAAAAATAAAGACTGCTATCTTGATTTGTTGGGTCTTCAAGTGTCTTGGCAGACTTTGATGCTGACCAGTCCTGTAAAGGATATACGGACCTATTGTTTTTACACTGGCCTGTTTGACCCGTCATTCCCCTGCCCCTGCAGAGCCAAGGTGGCTGGGCAGAGAAGCCTTTGATGATCAGACGCGGCCTTCCTGTCTATGAGGTCACTGGGTCCTGTTTACTTATATGCATGTTGTAAGGAACCCAGAGGTTACACACAAACTTACCACATAAGAAAAATAACCTTTACCTATGTCTAATTAAAGATAAATTATCAAGAGGAAAAACACATTTCATCTTTGTGCCACTGTCAGTAAATCAGAAGCTGTTTATGGTCCAGGCTGATTTAAATACAGACGATGATGTGAAATGAGTGGTAAATAAGACTGATAAAGCACTATAAATATATCAGTAAAATTCCCAAGATAAAACAAACTAATTAACTGTGTTTGTTTTTTAAAGTAAACAATTTTACATAAGTGTGCACTGTACACACCATCCATAAAAACTAAAACTATTTTTTTTATTTCTAAGAAATAAAAAAGAAAATAACTGGAATTTTTTTTTTTTTTTTGGGAAAATGGCATTATTACAGTAAGTGCACTCAGAAGAATAAACAATGCTGGATAGACCGTCCTCCAGTGAGCTGTAGGTTTTCTATGTGTCCACTAGAGGGCAGTGTTACTAAGGAAACGCAACATTTTTGTCATGTAACCAAAGCAGCGCATTTTCCTATAAACTCTATGTTAATATTTGATCCCATGAAGTAATTATAAAGACTCATGTGTGCTAGTGTCATATCTCGTCTTGTCCTAAATTGTAGAAGAGATTAGTACAAGCTAATGTATACTTTCTGAACACAAAAACTTCAGTTGTTTTTTTTTTTTTTCCTTTTTTAAATTTAGTGTTGGGCATTTATTCTCCCTCTAAATGCCGGTTTCATTATGTTGAATGACAACAGGGGTGGAGACCTGATCAAACATTCATGAAAAACATACTTTCAGAGCAAGTCATCTTACTGGAACATCCATATTATCAGATTATTGACTGAAAAACATTTTTAAAAGGTGCAGGATTTTTCCAATAACATTATTTTTCAGTAATGGAAATCCACATACTAAGAGCGAAGCATTAATCACAGATGTTAAGTCTTTCATAGATAAAGGCATTAACGTCATAATTTTTCCAGTGTTCAAATCAGTTACTTTCAGCTATGCTTTACTGAACGCTTTTTTGTATGCCCCTCTTCTAGATAAATCCATCACAGAGATTTGAGGGGAGACACGAGGAATGACATGTATCAGGTCAGGCCAGCCTTGACCTCTCAAAATCAAGTTGACTATGAAATAACTACTATGCTTTACACAAAGCAAAAACAAGCACACTCAGGTTACCTTATTCCAGATGATTCCACATGGCTTAGGCAACTGGCAATCTGTTTTAATAACTCTGGTCGGTGTGAGGATGTAGTCTACAGTCAGGTCATGACTTCCCATTAGATCTTCTGGAATGTCCATCACCTGAAAGCACAGTTATTCCTCAAGTATTCAAATTACTAATGCTGAAACAACAAGTGGGAGGAAAAAAACTCTAAACTATGTCTGTTCATGTCAGTTCGAGCTGCACATCTTTATTTAAAACTGTATTATTCCTCATTTTAATACCAACGTGTTCTTTAGCTTTGTAAAAAGGGACAAGCTGCTTATTGCAAAACAAGATCCATAAAACATTTGAACTGCTCAGTGAGATCAAACTGAATGCGCAAACCAACCTGGCAGTCATGGACAACAGTAACCACCACAGTAGACTCATTCACGGCACCCATTGAAGCCATCATTCCATACTCCAAGTCAGCAAAGCCTTCTCCTTTTCCAATCCGAAAGCCTACAGCGGAAGGCAGAGAGGGAAACTTAATTTAAAAATGTATACTGTGCAGTTTACGAAATCCTTTTGGAGATTTGTAAACTCCTTTATACTGCCTTACAGTAAAACATGTGTTTTGCTGCAGTACTGCATGAGTTATCTTGGGCATTTTAGAAATGAGGATCACCATGGAGTGCGGTTAGCAGACAATTTACATGGCGGGAAGAACACAGGAGAAGCCACAATAAGCAGAAGGGATCTGATTACGTGCATCTGCCTCAATCTTATTTCTGCTCTTTTTCCTCTATGCTGGCAGAGTGTGCAGAAGTGCCTCAATAGGCTTAGACACGTGCAGCAATCACGATACCTTTGTTCCATTCTGCTTTCAGTCAGCACAGCCTCTCATCATTTTCCACTGTGTAGTAAACAAGCCTTGCATAAAACAATTTATAATCACCCAAGTAGTGATTTAGGAGAATCGCTATATAATAACAGACTATGTTGTTCATTACTCAGCTAATAATTGTAAATTCATGCTTGAAAAAGCAGGTTTTGCAGCACATGCTGCCTTTTCCACCTTTAGAGGTTCAAGGAGACCTATTGAGCTCATTTGCAGCATAGTTTTCCTCTTGGACTGCAGCACAGTTGACTAAACTAACCTTGCTGCAGTCTCTCCGTTCATAATCTCTGTGACACCATTTTCACTCGTCTCCTTTAAGCCACCTTTCAGCTGGCTTATATATACCCTAAACTCATTGGCTGAAACTTTGGCCATGTTTAATATAAGTATCCAACAGTGTTACTATTGTATATATGAAAATAAAGAAAAAAATTGTTTCACTTTGAACTGAAAAAATATTGTCTATTCTGCAATAATAGACAGTAAATTGCACACGTGGTTCTAACTACTATTTAAGGAGTACTGCATTTTCTTTAGATTTTATATATTTTAGTGCATGTATGGTAAACTTGGTCTTGAATTCACTGCTCTGTTGCTCTCCCACAATCATAAATCATTTAGGTTACCAATATGAAACTGAAATAGTATCGTGACATGGTGTATAAGTCACCTTTCTCCGACACTGCCACAGAACCAACCACCATCAGGTCAATTTTAATTTTTGCATCCAGGCCAACAGGTACACTGAAGTCTTTCACACCCTGGAGATGGTTTGAAGGTTTCAGAAGAAAGAAAATCTAATTATCATTATTGGGAATTTAAAGAGGAATGACAATGCTGACAAATAAGAGCAAACATTAGTACATTTATACCTGAGAGGAAGAACATATGCGTAGTTGTTCTTTGCTAGCCCCTTCAGGTGGAGTAATCCTATTGAAAAGGCCTGTACGAAGACGAGGAGTTGGGACCAACAAAGTTTTCCGTGCCTGCAAAAATTATTTCAGTAAAATGTTAAAAATAAATAAATAAATAAAAATAAATAAAATTAAATTAAAAAAAAAGATCCTGAGTTATTTAATAGGACTAGAAATTAAAACTGAGCTGAATAAAATCAGTGGAGTGATGGCAAAATTACAAAAAACAAAAACATTTAAATTTAACTGATGCAAAACACTGATGTTGCTGAAATGTGACTTTACAAAGAACCTACAGGATATTATACAATAACTTAAACAATCTTATGTAGCAAATTCTTGACCACAGGTGCAAACTCCAGTTCTTGAGGGCCGGTGTCCTGAAACTTTTCCATGTGTCCCTGCTGCAGCACACCCGAATAACATAAGTAGGTCATTAGCAAGACTCCATAGAACAGGGGTGTCAAACTCCAGGTCTCGAGGGCCGGTGTTCTGCAGGTTTTAGATCTCAACCTGGGTCAACACACCTGAATCAAATGATTAGTTCATTACCAGGCCTCTGGAGAACCTGAGGACATGTTGAGGAGCTCATTTAGCCATTTAAATCACCTGTGTTGGATCAAGGACGCATCTAAAACACCCAGGACATCGGCCCTCGAGGCCTGGAGTTCGACACCCCTGCCATAGAACTTGACTGCATGCCGAGGTGGCAATTCAGCCATTTGATTCATGTTACAGCAGCTCATGAGTGAATGAACATGGTGCAATAAAAGTACTTTTAGAAGTAAATTTTTCCAAACACTTTACTTCAATTTACTTGAGCAGGTTCAGGGGTTGCCACCTCAGCATGCAGTTAAGTACTATAGAGTGTTGCTAATGACCTAGTTAAGTTATTCAGGTGTGCTACAGCAGGAACACATTTAAAAGTTTCAGGACACCAGCCCTCGAGGACTGGAGTTTGACACCCCTGTTCTAGACAGTAATAAAACAGTCTAAAATTTCTCATTTAAAATTCTGCTTGCATTTAAAAATTCAAAAGAAAATCATGTAATCCAGCCTGAGGCACTCTGGTTCTTGGTTTTTTTCCAACACTGCAGTGCTACCTGCAGCACTGCCAGCCGAGCACCCTCCAGAGGTTTGTCAGGATCCACCTTCACCTCAGATGTGTGGATGAACGCCTGCAGCTCCAACACCTTGGCGCAGGCCGCAAAAGCACCCTACAGCAGAAAGGAAGGCATCTGATCATAGGTTCCTCGAGTCAACTTACTTCCAAGGTGATAAAGCGTGCCTGCTGCTGGGGTCTGTCTGGGTTAACTTTGACTGTCTGGCTGGACTTGAACTCCTGCAGGCCTGCAAGGCTGTAACATGCCTTACCTGCACCCTGGTCAATAGGTGCACAGGAAAAGACATGTATGCATGCACAGAGACAAGACAGCCATTAGTGATTCAAAATTTAAGAACATCAGTCAGAAGCTGTGCTGGTACCCTGAGTGTAGCAAGAATTTCACCCCTACAGCCCTTATTATTTTCTTCAGTTATTTACTTACATATAACCCAGACAGTCACAGGCTCAGATTTT